>NC_073724.1:86386594-86689624 GCF_023634155.1 Falco peregrinus
TTTCTGTTTCTGGCTTGTTTCAATCATCATTCTAGAACACAAAAACAAACAGAGAAACTGGATGGCATATGCCTAATTTTCAAATGGGAATATGCTGGTAACAGCAAGATTTTCAGAGATGTGGAAAATGGAAGAAAGTTTAAGACTGAGAATGGGCTGGGCTGTCTCAGCAGACATGGAAGATATTACACAGTTGTTTTAAATGAGAAAAATGAAATTGCCTCATTAACTGTCACTACATTTGAATGACAGGCCTCCAGTGCAACTGCCAGCCTTCTTCAGCAGGATGGAGAAAATCTGTTAAAAGACTAGATAATCTCGCACTAAAAGGTTGTCAGATATTGGCTATTGTGTTAATCTTCTAGCTTATTAAAACTGAGGGACCTTCTTGAGAAGAGTTGACTAGAGGTAGTCCTTTTTTCAGCAAAAAGTAAACCTTTTATTTTAGAGACAATCCGTGTCTTTGCCAATGTTCCTAAGTAGAGACATAATTACAGAAGATAAGTATTTTGCCCAAGGCAAGAGGAAGACCAAAGCTAAACAGTTCTAGACATCCACCCTGGTGAAGGTTGCATGTATCCTGGGTCAAAGAACAGTGTCTTGCATTTGAATTACCATGGGTATATATTTGCAGCCTAACAATGTGTCCACTTTGTTCTACACATGCCACAAACTGTGATCATGAGCACTCTCACTATGGCCTTTAACACTGGCTGTTTTTAGGAGGCTGGAGTGGCCCAATTCAGGACTACACCTGAATCCCTTGTTGCAGTAACGCTAAGGAGACTGGTAGACAGATTTTAGTTGCTTCATCTTTTTTCCTACACATCTTAAGCTCAAAAATGATAATTTTAAGGTACTGAAATTCTTTTGAAACAAATAAGACACCACAAGGCTAGTTGTAGACCTTGAGTCACAAGCTGGTTCTTTTGTATTTGATACTAGACATTGTCTCTTCTTCAGGCATGTATATTTTATATATATATATATTTATATCTCAACTATAACTGAATTAGGTGACTAATGGGAAAGGAACGGTATCAGTATAACAATGTTTTCCTAGGTGATCTACCAAAGTTTTTCTCAATTTTTTATATAATGTCTCTTCCTTTCTCTCCTAAAAGCCCCTGAAAAATTGAAATGTAGGAATTATTTAATTCTTGGCTGTTCAGTTACTTAAGTTAATCTCTTATCAAATTGGTCGTACTTACTTAAGGGCTCATCAATAGCTGCCTGTTGTCTTGAAATGATTGAATGAGGTATAGGCTCTATGCCATGTTTCTCTGTACACTTTCTCATTAATAATAAACACACATCTCTAGTAACAATTATGTCTGTCTTCAGCTTCCAGTGTGATGATCTCCTTCAGTGTCTGTTCTGTAAAAGGTACTTCAGTACTCCTCATCTTACATATCCATGTGCAAAGACCAATCTACCTTTTAAAAAATGTTTAGTGTAACATTTCATTGAAATTTCCATAGTTCATTGCTCACTCAAGAGTCCACCTCTCACCTTTTACTTCATTCTTCTTGGTTATCCCAGGATTTTCTCTTCCTTTGAAGAACTAAAATTATTTGAACTTCAGTCCTTTTGAAGTCATGCTGTAGAGTATAAAATTAGCAACTGTTTATTGGAGAAGGTAATAGAACTTGGGATTCAGAAGACAGTGTTCTGGTCACCACATAGAAGCCTTGCTACTCTCCCAGTCACATGATGAACTATTTTATGTATTGGCACAACTTCAGCATCATGAGAGTGTCATCACATAATACTTTCATAACTGGTCCTTTGAGTAAAAGATGAGTCCTGATACAAGAACCAACTGAAGTAAGCGAGAAGCTGATTTAGACTACGTACATTGTAACCAAGTCTTTAACCACTGAATTTCTCTAGCCACCAAAAAGGATCCACTTATCCACCCATCCACTTTTTCTTCTTTCTCAGCTGTTACCTCAAATGAAACTAAGAGTAATTATGCATGTACCAATCTAAGCTAAAATTCACAGATAAATAGCTGAGATAAGGAAGATACCTAATTCTGAAAGGAGTAAGGACACAGATGTCTAATGTGTTTGCCTTCATATTTTGCAAAAGGTAGACTAGGCATTCTCTGACTGAGGGTACTAGTTTCAGTAAAGCCAGTTTTTATGTACATAATTCTCTCTATATACTGAGTAGAGAATCTGTAAATCTGACTTGGCGCTGCGGATTCCACTGTTTAGCAGGAAGACTAAAAGTTACATTTACCACAACAACCATCACTGTGATACTTAAGCCTCTTTATGGATCCAGACTCCTGAAAACATTGGTAGGTGAAAAAATGGATGCTGACTCTACCAGAAACTGAGAATAACTGTTGAATTTCAACAGCTACATGACTGTGAAAGGCCTGAACCAATAACTATAGGCAGGTCAAATGTGAACCCTCAAGCTCTCACGATCTATTAACTTTCAGATCATTTCCTAACATGCACACTAAAAAATGACACTCATTTTTTACCACCTTCACCTCCTACTCGTCTCTATTAAGAAAAAATCCTCGACAAGGTAGTTGCTGAGTATACTGTTATTTGATGGGCTGAGTGGACCCAACATAGTAAAAGCATTAACTGTTTCTGTCTTTGCACAAAAATAAAACAAAATAAAATAAAATAATTTAAACTGGAGTAAAAATTGAACACACACAATGTATGTAAGAAACAGTGAGTTTGTTTCAGTGAATGTACCTCAGTTTCTCGTATGTTATTAAACTCTTTACTTTTACCACTAAAAGGATAAAATTCCTCTACTCAATATGGACATGCTATACAAGAGTTATTTTTGTTTTAAAAAAAGAAAACAATAGGAAAAAAAAAAAAAGAGAAAGATTCAGAAAATGCACTTTCTATTTACTTTCCACTGGGTAAGTCAGGTATATCTGCAAGCCTTGAGTAGACAGGTTGGCATAATAGGTGCAGGTCTGCACCCTGGCATGCTTCCCTGGTCTGGGATACCATCTGGATGATTTTGGCAGATGTCTTTCGCTTCCTGGTTCTCTTTAGTTTGGTCAGGGGTGGATGAACTGTTTCATCTCAATGTGTTAGTGCCATATGCTGCAAGATACAATTGATTTCAGTCTTAGGTCAGAAGCCAAGAGAGAAAGGGAATGGAGAAGAGGAAAAAGCAGAATGGAAATAGGTACACAGGGAAATAAAGATAGAGAAACAACCTTAGAAATGCTAAAATTAAATCTTCTACAACAGTTGTGGCATGAAATTTTTCAAAGTTTGTTGGGAATGAGTCATCTCTGGAATACCTCAAGTGCAAAGACTCTGTCCAAATATTTGCAGTGATGCAGAGGTCCTTCAGGATTTTGTAAGGTTACTTCTCTGGAGGTCTTTGCACTGATCAACAAAGTCTAATTTTAAAAAATACGAGAATAAGGATATATCAGATGCTGTGACTAAAAAGAAAATGTAAAAATCCATCAATATTTATAGGCTGTTCACTTGTTCATCAGTTAAAAATCCTATTGTCTATAATTTTCAGTCTTCTCAAAGTAGTAGTAGGGTCAGCTTAATTTTTTTGTGTACATTCAGACTAATATTTCCCATGTCACACTTTCATTTTTTTCCTCTCTGGCTTTGAATTGCTAGATATTGCTGTGATCTTTTTCTTCCCAAAATCTTTTGTTTGCTTACTAATAAAAACACTATTCCAAAAGACTACATTCACTCTGTTTCAATTGAAACAACAGATTTCCTCTTTTTCCATTAAAAAAAAAAAATAATTCTAACTTCCTATATAGGGCTACTGCAATCCATTTATCTTTGCTACCAAAAAACTTAGATATAAGAGTAGAGTGACCATTTTATTAGCAGTCACAACTCACAGTCACAGCCACCCTGTAGGCAGCCTTACACATTGCCTCATATACGGCCTCCTAGGAAGAACAAAGTCTGCTGCAATGCAGGGGTGTAGCTATACACAGAGAAAAAAGCAAAGAAATCATAGTATCTAGACTATCATGTTCCCTTGCCCACTTTGGCTACCATTAACATGCACAGCTCATTAACATGGGGGGAAAAAAAGAACCTACATTTCATATCCTTGTGAAAGTAATAAAACATACCAGAAAAAAGTAAGGCACTATTATAAAACATACAAATATTTCTCATTATACCTGAATCTACATGAGAGCAGTCAACCCAGAGTGCTATGTTTTATGCAAGAGAAATAGGAGACTGACCATCCCCAGCCATCCTTGAACGTCATGCCCACAACAGACAGTAGTCAGACTGAAATAACATTATGATCAGCAGTGTTACATGCTCCTTAAAGATTCAAATAGTTCATTAATGTATTGGTTCTGGCTGAGATGGAATTAGTTTTTCTCATAGCAACCCACATAGTACTATGTAGCTGGAACGATGTTGATAACACACCAGTGTTTTGGCTGCTACTGAGCAGTGCTCACACAGCATCAAATCTGTCGCTCCAACCTTCCCCCTTCAGCAGTAGGCTGGGGTTGGGCAAGATCTCGGGAGGGGACACAGCGAGGACAGCTGACCCAAGCTGACCAAAGGGATGTTCCATACCATATGTCTGCTCAGCATTAAAGCTAAAAGAAAGGAGGAGGAAGGGGAGCATGTTTTATTAATAACATTTGCATTCCAGAGCTACCACTACATGTACTGAAGCCCTGCTTCCCGGGAAGTGGTGGGACATCGCCTGCTGATGGGAAGTAAAGAATCAATCTTGTTTTCCTTTGCTTCCACATGTGAACTTTGCTTTGGCTTTATTAAACTGTCTTTATCTTGGCCCATGATTTTTTTTCCATCCTATTTTATCCCTACACTGTCCTGCTGAGAAGAGGGGTGATAGAGTAGCTTGGTGGGCATGTGACATCCAGCCAAGGTCAAATCACCATAGTTAGGGAAGAAGAACATCCATCAGTTATAACCATGAGGCCTTTATCTACTTTAACATTGTCTCCTTCAGCAATAAACTTTGTCTTTCTCAGAAATTTCCATTGTGCTTATACTCAATATTTCTTCACCTCTCTGTTTTTGAGGGTAGATGATTTTTTCAGCAGGGGACAGTCACAATATTCATTCTATAGATGTAGATGATACATATATACATGTATAACCCTCTGAATATAACTACCCCTTTCCTGTTGTTTACCAGTTTACTATTTTGCTGAAAGAAAGAGGAGGGCAATTACTGCACTTGCGCGTGGCAGAAAATTTTCACTTATCCAAGATGAGAAGCCCCAGATAGTGCTTATTTTTCCAAAATACATTACTTTTTCGCCTTTAAGTCTTGAACATGTATTCTCATGTGGACCAACACAATCCCAAAACACCCATACATATACAGATGTACTCTAACAACTCTAAAGGTTGAAATTTCACTTGGAAATAGTAATCATTTACTCTTAGACAAAGTCATGCAGGAAAAGATGTCAGCACATGAGACCTTTATTCACAACATTTTACACCTTTTATTCAGAACTGCCAGTTATAGGGTAGTGGTCCATAGTGTATTTCCCTCCTGCCTTTTCAACATAAGAAAAACTTACTATTGCAGCAGTGAGAAAATGCTCATGATCAGATTTCAGTTCTACTAGCAGTTGTTTAGGTAAGTTTTAGGTTGCTGGTGTGTGATATATACTAGTTTTCTAATAGTTTTCCTAAATCCTTTGTTTTCTAGTTGATATTGATTTCTGTTCCCTACTTCTATTTCATCTGTTTGTGGACATTGGGCTACTCAGTCTCTGTAAGTGTCATTATAACCTTCTTTCTGTAGGTACCTCTTGCTCCTCCAGAAAGGTATGTCTCTACTGTAGGAAATACACAGAATATATCTAAATGTATTCTGGTGTTTAGCCATAATCTGTGCATTAATCTCTGTATTATTTCTGCCTTTGCATTTGATATTTTAATATGCAGATTTTTTTAAAAAAAGATATAATCAGAATTGTCTATTTTTGCTACCATCTTTCCTATTACCAGTGTTATTTCAGTGTACAAAAATCAAATATTTGCTTCTTTTTCACTTAGTTTTTAGTATCACTGACTCCTTCTGGTAGTCCAAGGTGTCAGCGAATGAAAAAGAAAATGTTGTTGAACTGTATTTTACCATCATTTGTACCTCCACTATAAGACCTTGCAGTTTGATTTTCAGTGGAAAAAACTTCAGATCTCTCTAGCCATTTCTGATGAAAAAAAGAGAAGCCCCTACCCCCACATGATAAGTAAAAATAAGTCTATTAGGCTGTGTGGATATTTGGATTCAAATACATGATCCGGTAAGAAATCCTGTTTTCTGTATCTTAGGTGAATTTTGGAATGATCTCCTTATTCTAGAGTAAAAATGTTTCTCCTCCTTTGTCCCAAATATTTGGAATTTTTCAGATTTTCAACACTGTAAAAAACTGTACAGGCATAAAACTTTCTGATTTTGATTGGAAACAATATAGTTGACATTTGAGTTTCAACTTAAGGAAAAGCTTTCTGAATCCAAAATATTCTCACAATCACTTTAAGTCCTCTATTATCTGACTAAATATTTCTTATTTGTGTGTGTCATTTATGCCATTTCAGGTAATTGTGGCTAGGTCATAAAGCCAACAAGGAACAGTACCATTCATATCAGAACCGTAATTTGTGGCCTGCAAAAAAGAGTAGATCTTGCTGTTGGATGGCCCCACCATTTATTTCTTT
The DNA here is from genome assembly GCF_023634155.1 of Falco peregrinus. Classification (NCBI taxonomy): domain Eukaryota; kingdom Metazoa; phylum Chordata; class Aves; order Falconiformes; family Falconidae; genus Falco; species Falco peregrinus. The sequence continues at coordinate 86,393,302 of NC_073724.1, forward strand.
TCTTTAAAAAAAATTATTGCCCTTTAAAAGGTCCATTTAGCATACTCATTTTAGGTCTGTAATCATCAGAATGCTATGTTACACATGCCATGTACAAGCTGGTTTTAACAGATGACTGAATACAGCTTGGAAAGAACTATTACGGCCCAGTCAATTGATATTTTCTGTAAGAAGGCTCATAATTTAATTCAGATTAGACTCCTCATTCCCTCTCTTTTTCAAAAGAGTCAAAACTATACTTGGAAATGCACTTCAGAACTGTTTATGTGCCTTCAGATTCTTTTTTTAAGAGCATTAGTCTCAATCATACTTAACATTAAAAAATTCAGGTATGGTCTCACAGTGCAATTTCCCCGATAGCAATTGCAGCTGAAGACATTCTTGCCTTAGCCTTTCCCTACTGATTAGATTCTCCTTTTAATTATCCCAGTATAGGAACTTGTGGTCCAAGATTGGGGGTGGGATTGGGGGAGGAAGAACAGAATATGCGTCTTCTTGAGTGAGGAAGGATTGCTCTAAGTCCATTGCCCTATTCAGATTAGTCCATGGGATCAGATCAGAAGTTTTACTTTGTACAAATTGTTAGGCTTATGTACCACTTAGGGGGGCATCCCAATAATATTGACTTTTAGACTTTGAATTGTCTTGAATTGTCTTGAATTGAATTATATGTATACACAAAGTCAGAACTTTATAAACAAAAAAATTAGCTTCACTGGTAATTTTTAGCATCCAGTTGGAGGGCAGAGAGTTATTAAAATCTTACGTATAAATATTTTTATAGTTCTTCTGATAGTCATACTGGGGCAGCTCCTTTTCAGCATTAATAAGTTGCAACACTGAACCATAAGGAAAAATCTTGGCAAAATATTCTCAGAACATGCAGGACAGACATATTCTTCTTATTTTATTAGGGCAGCTAAAACTCTAGAGCACGACACAGTAATTAACCCACATTAAGGTACAGTGTGTACCTCTGTAGATCTAAGAGTAGATCTAATCATCATAGGTGAATCCAATGATCAGAATTCATTCTTTGGTCTCTCAGTTCTGCAGAGGTAGAAATATATGTACCGTATCAATACTAGTTCATACATCCCTGGGATAAAGTAAAAGCTGTCTTGTACTTTGTCAACGGTTTGTGGGCTAACTTGTAGCAGAAAAGTAGTACTATCCCCTGGAACTGACTGCTCTAGCAGTTTAATGCTGCCCACAAAGGTAAATAGTGCAGCACAAGTAAAAAAGCACTGATGTTTTCAGATTTGTGATGCTCCCCACCCCCACATGCCCCCAAATTTCTTCCCAGTACAATAGAATTAATATGCAAACTCTGGTAGCCAGGAATGTTTGATCTTAGATGTCCCCACAGTTGATTCCTGCTGATACTGCAGGATTCATACTCCAGTATCGTGACATATGAACAACAGAACTTTTAAAAGGAATGAAATATGGCTATTTGTCTTCTCTCTCTGTTGGTTTGGTTCTTTTTTGCCTCAAACTTGAGATAATGGAGAGAAAAAGCAGACCATTCAGAAAGATAATCGTAAACTGCTTGCTAAATGAGCTTCTGTGGAGCTCAAATACGCAATTAAGAGAAAACAAACATTGATCGGTTTCATAGTATGAGGGAAAGGGGGAAAGGTTACTCATGAGAAAGTATGCCATCATAACAAATGTTTGTGAAAAAACTAACATCTATGATTTCTAGGTGCTCATTAAATATTGTGAAAAAGCATCAAATTCATACCCTGTTCTAAAAAAATATAATCTTAATATGCTTTAAAATACTATGTTTCCATTTTACAAAGTCTGCAACTTTAGAGCTAGTTTTAAAAGATTTCTACAAATACCTACTTATTTGTGAAAAAGACTTTCCAATTCCAGTCCTATTCATTCCTCTGAAGGCTGGAAGCTCTCTCCTTACCTGCCCTTTCTTAGGTGGCACCTAGGTAGATAGTTTGTGATGTAATATGCATTTATCTGTGTGTATCCTTTGAAAGATGTTCAGTTTAGTTTAGGAACACGTTGCTTTGACAGAAACCTGTCACGTAACTGCGTGTAAGTGTGCTGAAGAACAGCTAGTGAAGGCAATTACCATCCATCTCTTTGCCCCATTAAATACCCATTTATGCCATTTATATTTACACACTCCACAACACTGCTGAGTGCTTTTAATTACTTGTCTATTGGATATTAGAAGGAAGCTCCTCCAGCTAGTCCTACAAGGATGAAATGGTCTGGTTTACATGCTCAAGTTAGCTGAGTTCTCATGAAAGAGGAGAGAGAAATTTCCTCTAGAATAGGACTTAATCCTTTCCATCTTCTATAATTTTGTGTTGGCTACTTTAGTTCCAGTCTTTTCCATCTTTTTCACAGTGTACTGATCCCATAACTTTGGGTTACAAACGCCACAGCTATTTCAACCTAGTGTCTCAGTGTCCTGCCTGTAAAACCTAAGCCTCTTGTGATTTTCATCCTTTAATAGTTATAACCACAATTAAACAAACTTCAGAGTTTAACTGACACAGGTATCTAATCTAATTTAACAACCAAAATTTTTAAAATAAACTTTATTTTATTATAGTTTATATTATTTTATATTTATATATATAGTTTATATTATTATAAAATAAAAAGGTCTAAATTCTATGTGTCCTGTTGACTACTTCTTGTCTATGCCGCTAAGAAATGGCATCCTAGTTTTTGCGAAAAAACAATCTCTTATGTTGTTAGAGATCTTTCATAGTAATCTGCCCTACAAAGGGCACAGTAGATGGGGGAATCTCTTAGTTATGGTACAAGTTTTCAAGAATAAATCGGTAATTTATGTATAGAAAACATTACAATGTCCCAAAACTTCAGAGCTAGTTTATTTATTTGTTGGCACTTTTTTGCTTTTTTCTGCTTAGGAACATAAAGTTGTGCCTCATAGTCTTTCAGACACCAAAGAGTCAGTTTTATGTTTCTGATTCTGAAGACACCAATTATGTGTGGGAATCCATTCAAATGTGTTTGGATGGTAAAGACAGAAGAACAGACATTGCTATCTTTCTACTGCTCAAGAAGCATTAGATATCATGAATCATTGCCTGTAACCCTAACAACTTGTAGGAAAAAGTAAAAGTGAATGACTAAGTAGTAACAATTTATGATGAGATCCTAAAAGTACACCTTAAGAACCTAAAATGTGTCTGGTGTTGATTTGTCTATTCTAAGTGAAAGATTCAGAAAAACCTTTGCTTAAGTTTCAGAAAAAAACCTTGACGCTGTGTAAGCACTGTTCAGGAATAACTGAAACATCCCTGTGTGATCAGCACTGTTTTGATCACAAATCCAATACAGAGTGCTGTATGGGCTAGTATGAAGAAAAATAACTATCCTAGCAAAACCCAGGAGATTATATCACAGCCTGTTGTGAAGGCAGTAATTCCAGCAGCCGCAGTCTCTTTACTTTGAGAGTCCTTAAAACTGCACAGAATGACAGAATGGTTGACATTGGGAAGGAACTCCTGTGATCGCACAGTCCGACTCCCTTGCTTAGAGCAGGGTCAGTCCCAACAGGTTGCTCAGCACTGTGTCAATTCAGCATTTGAATACCTCCAACAATGGAAACCCCACAACTTTTCTAAGAAACCTTTTTTCATGCTTGATGACCCTCAGTATAAAGAAATTATTTCCTATGTTTAAATTAATTAAATTGTTTAAATAAATTAAAGTAGGAATTATGTCAGGTGTAGTAGCCAACCAATAGGAGATACTGGCTTGTATGTAGTTCTAGTATGCCTTATTCTTTTCTGTCCAGGATCAAGAAATTGACCCTGCCTATGATCTAAATGTGTACAATTACCATCTTCCCTGTTACTACCACTGACCTGCCTAAACAACCTACAGTGGATTTTTCACCTTCAAATAGTATTTTTTGTTACCTTCATGATTTCCAGATTATTTGATTTTTCTATTGGGTGTTGGGGTGGCTTTTGTTGTTGTGTTGTTGTGATTTTTTTTAATTATTATTTTTTTTTTTGTTTGTTTGTTTGTTTTTCAGGAAGTAAAGCAGGGGAATGAATGATAACTCATGACATTTTCAACTCTAATGTCAGCTTTCCATCTACTGTTAAGCCTTTTCTAATAGATAATTTGGTGGGATTCCAGGACATTTACAATGATAACTTAGGTTTCAATGTTATTATTATTTTAAATGTATTTTTAGCCTGCATACTGCATAGATATTCATTAATAACTCATTAATAATTGGATTTTCAGTTTGAACTGTTGGTTTGGATGGTAATAATTGAACTTGTAACCATGGTAATTGCTGAGTATCTCCTGTTTTGAAGTGCTTCATAAACATGAAAGATCACACTCTCTCCATAAACCAGTCATTCAGCCTTATAGGAGCTAGAGACATTCATAAAGTGCTTATTGAACTTAACAAGAAGCAGGAGCATTTTGACGTGAGTGACATTTGAAAGTTAGATGTAGTCAAAACCAAACCATGTTTTCTCACTGATTTAAGAATTTTCAGTATATCAAGTAAGTGACATTTGACAGTAATGTTCATAGTTCTGGATATGACCAGAAAGAATATACTCTTTCCCTAACTGTTTTTCCATCTTCTTCTCCTTCATCCAAAGAAAAGGGAAACTGATGACAATCATTCAGTAGAAGATGACCAACCACAAAAAAAGACACAAAACCCAAAAGAATCCATATCATTTTGGATCATGCCACAGATCATGTTATTTTTATTTTCATTCTCTAATTATTTGATATAATTTATATAGTTTAGGTTTTTTTAAACCGACATAAGCTTTTGACAACTTAAGTGATCTGTCAGTACTGAAAATATTTCTGTTACAGTTGATTTTTCATTGTCAAACAAATGGATAACCATGATACTATGCCAATTTCTTAGTTTCCTTTAGTTATTTTGCTGAGATAACTCAAGATTCCATGTTCACTTGATCAATATATATCTGTAATATTTACTGATCAACCTGAGTTCTGCTATCATCATACAGATAACTGCAGGCTATGCATGCTGTGAAATAAAACAAACACAAAATTTAAAGAGCATGTCTAGCACTTTTTTTAATGTATCTAAAGATGTTCTTCAAATGTAAAGAACAAAGTTGTAAAAATTTTCTTCTTCTCCATTTATTCCCATAGCTGTTTTGAAAGCCCTTTTGTTTTCTCATCCTGTTGTAACATTTCTGATGTTAATCTCTAAAATCAGAATCAGTATCATACTGACATCACACACCATGAATTATGAATATTTATTTATGAGGTAAAAATCAAGGCATAATCAAAGCAAGCATGCCAACTACAACACTTCCACAGAAACTGACTTGTCAGATCATTTTTTCAATGCTATTCAGCAATGCAACAAAAGGCAGATTGTCATGTAATTCCAAATTGAGGAAAAAAAAAATTAATTTAAAATACTTAATGACTGAAAAAGCAAACTGAAATTCACTCAGTAAGTTTTTTGCTATAAATAGTTCACCAGAATTAGCCAAAATATATAAGAATAATCAAAGTAAAATTTCCACCAATATGTAAAGGTGATGATGGTTGGGGGTTTTAGCTAATTTCTACCCCCCAAAAAATGGAAATCTCTAATTCCTCTTACAAGGATAATTCATTAGTCTTACCTGTTTTGGTTTTTGAAGGACTGAGTTTTAACTTGAGAAATTAAATCCTGCTCAGTTATGGGAAAAATCTTGTGAAACTGGTCTTCAAGAAAGGAAAGTATGAATTATTCTAAATAAATATATTTTTGAGATCTCAGCATATATTTGTCTCTTTTTTGAATGCATCTGTTCTTTTCATGAAGTAACAAATATACACAAAAATATTCAGAATGTATTAAAAATGACAACATAAAAGCAGAACTTACATTCAGTAACTATTAAAATAGCTACAGTTCACTACAAAGCAAGTGTAATGTTTGAATCTGAATTATAGCTGAAGTTCATATTTTTAATGACATTAGTGTTTCTTTAGCTGACTTTGCTTTAATTTTGTCATTTTGTCTTAGCTCAATCAGAGAGAGTTGTTTAGGCTTATGCCATTTCAAAAATTAATTATTGTAAAATCTTATTTGTTGTCATTTCATAATTATTTCCTGGCAATTTCTTTCCAGTACAATAATTTGCATCCAAAGCAAAATAATGGAACACTAAGGAAACAAAGCAGAATAAATTAAAAACCTAGAGTCTGTTGTATTCAACAGAATATTTTTTCCTGTGAACTTCACAATGGAATAAACCCACGTTAGTCTTGGAAAGTTACATATTTAAATAATCATTACTTCGATGAATATTCTATTTGATATAGGTGAAAGTATTCCTGTTTACAGACTTCTACTGTCATAGTCCTCTAAATGTTGGCCATAACCAATAGTGTGTACACATTACTTTCCTTTTTCAAAAGGTTCTTTAAAAAAAAACAACAGAACTTGCCCTAGCAATGACATAGGCTATCACAGTCTACAGTTCTAGTTGTTGCCTATTCTTTTGTTTGTTTTATTTTTTTTTTTTACAGTTTACATTTACATTTTTTAGTTTGTTTCTGATTTTACAATGTATACTCCAAAATCCCTCTTTATTTTCCTGCCTAAAGCAGATGCACAGGATTTCTGTTTGAACCTGTATCTCTTCACTGGTAGCAGAAATTGTTGGGGAGCAATTCATTTTTACAACTAATATATAGAAGTTTAATTAACAGACATTATAGCCTTACATTGCATACTCTGCAAAATGGTAGAATAATATCACCTTGCTAATGTTTCCTTAACATTTTTGAAAATGTCCAGGTTGGTGTGTTGTGGACAGTGAAATTATCTGTTTCCAATTAGTAGGATATTCTAAAGCACACAGCTGGTTTTGCCTCAGTTTCCTTGCCTGCACATTAATGTTAAAATGATTTTCCTAGCACCTGAAGATGTTAAGACAGTAATTATTAAATGTTTGTAACATGCTATATACTCTAAATGTCAGTTATTGCTAAGGACTATTAACTATCCACACCTCATAAGTTTGATTAACAAATGTCTTAAGGTCTTATTAATTTGCCTGTTTTAGTGTTACTGAAACAAAACTGTCCTAACCATGCATTAAAGAGTGTTTGGAGAGTAGATTCCAAAAGCAAACTAGACTTATTATCATATTGACAAATTAGGGAAATTTACATTTAACTCCAGGAAGTTGGTAAAATTGTAAAAACCTAGCTATCCAGATTTAGCTAATGTAGCTACAAATGCAGAAATAAATCTGATGAAATCCCCCAAATGGCTTACAGAGTTGCAGAGAATCTATTGGCTGGTGCAAGGTCCTGTTTCAGGCATTTCATTCTATTTTTTCCCCACATCAAATATTACCCCGCTACAAAGACGTTTCCTAGTTGCCAATGCTGACTGCAGTCATTCACTGTCAGTCACCAATCTGCTAGTGCAACAGGTTTTTTAATTAGTTAAGAGACAGCAATGACTTGAAAAAAGACATTTATAACAGTATGGTAACAGTATTTATCAGGTGCATTTGGACAATGTTAATTGCTTACAGTGGTTCTGCTATAGGTCCGCAATTTCTGTTTGAAGTCTTACAGCAGTGCTACAAAATGCGGTTTTGGACTCAAAATACCTACTGCCTCCTTCAGCAGTTTGGGTTACGATCTAGAGAACTTGCTGTAGTCTGAGAACACTTTATGAAGTCTGAATTCTCTTTTAATACTATTTTAAAGTCACTTTGCAAAATGGCCCAAAAATATGGCAAAGACAAGAGTCTAGTAATTTGGTCTAGGTTGGAAGGTGTGAGGAAACAGACAGAAAAATTACTACAGTGGGCAACCATTGCTTTTTGTGAATAAGAAAAATTCAGGATAGAGAGAAAAGATTCAACCAGCATCTTTAGTGTTTCTTTTTGAACATTAGTTTAACTTTGTACAGAGTTGTGAGAATTAACACAATTTAAGGTACACAGAAATTAACTTCTTGTTGTTGTGGTGGTGGTAATTGTTTCTTTAAAATCAAAATAAACACCGCATTAAATTAAAGAGCAAAAGGGCATTAGTATCCTCTCGAGAGGATAAAGTCTAGTGACTTAGTCTATCATTCCTAAGCAATTAACCTAAGGGCTAAATAATAATATTAGAAAGCATATGTTATTTTCAATTTTGAAATAACCATATGATGACAGATTATAAAATTGCATTTGTGATTATTTTAACTGTAGCTCTGAGTTTAGAGATAAGACTGTTATATACAGGCAGGTCCTTAATAGAAACAACACTGCAGCATGGTAGCATTGAATAATGTATCTGTCAATTATTTTGGGGTTTAATGCCTTAAAATATTTGTATATTTTAAACTGTTGCAGTATTTTGATTTCTCAGCAGATGCTTGTTTCCCCTTTTGAGCTAAACTCCTGAGTAAGATAGGATATAACTTAGTCCCCATCCTAAAAAGCTGACACTTTAATGAAGACAGAAACAATATAAAGATTTCATTACATTCTTTATAAATGGAAGAAATAGGAAAATTAGGATTATCCGTCCTTAAAAAATTTGCTCCCTTAACTGTCTCTAAAGAGTTACAGCAAGTACCAGTATCATGTAGTAGAAACATTTATTTTAGCTTATTGTGAACCTAGTATCTAAAGAAACAGTTTCTGGCATCATAGAATTGCTCCCTGTCAACTTATTGTGCAAATTAATAGAGTTTTTATTTTCTTTCTGAGAAGAGTCTTCTCTGAGTTTTTTTATCCCAGAGGTTTCAAAATTAGGGATCATGACTACAAACAGGATCCCTGTAGTTAGGAGCAGACCGAAAGCCTGCAAGCAATCTGACTGTTGTTCACTGTATTATGCATGTTCTCTAAAATTTATGTTCAGAGACCAACAGAAAGATACTGGCGGAGTAGACCTGAAGGAGAAAAACAGTGCAACATCTAGTTCTCAAGCTAGGTTTGTAGGGTAGGCAAACAAAGCACTGCTGCCAGCATAATAATAGCCACTTTAGTTCAGGAGGAGGATCACTAGTCAGGATCCTAACAGTGATCACTGGGACTGCCCAGAGGAAAGGAAGAAAGGTGTGTATTCCAAAACAGCAGGGTTGCAAAGCTCCGTAGAGCAGAAGCAGAGGTTTGAGTGCTGGTCCTTGATTGTCCTGACCCCTCAATCGATGGTACACAGCAGGGCATAGCTGTGCTCTGTAGCAACTTGCAGTCCCGAGAGAAAAGCCAAGCACGGTTCAGGGGATATGCCAGCCAGGTGCTAGTCATAATGTGCAGTGTGACTGTCCTTACCTGTTCAGTGGGAAGAAAGACCAGGTGTACATACACAAACCTTGTTACACCATCTGTACTTAGAGATGAAGAAAGGGCCTGGGCCATTTTATTTTCTTGTTCTATAGGTAGAGTGGCTAGAAAAGGAACTGTTACGAGCAGCTGTTGTGTTTTTAATTCATATTATATTTTAATCTCCATTAATATCAAGCATAGAAAAACCATAAGTTGCATAGGTATAAAAATGTTTTAGAGGCATAATTGCATGTATACAAGTAGTTAATTGATTTAAGTACTGTTACAAAGAAACTAACAAAATCTGTGCTTTATTTGTTTTATGTTCAGAAAAGTTTAAAGGCACAGTAAATTTAAAGACACAGTAAATTTTTCACAAAGTGCCTACAACAAATGAATCCTTTGAATTTCAGTTATGTGCCTTTATACACAAGGGCAGCCACTTACTCTGCTATCAACGAACTAGATTTAAACATAATTCTTCTAGAAAGAGAGGCCAAACTCCTGTAAGTCTTTCAGCTTTCTGACAAAGTAACTGGATTTTTGTGCTATGCTGAGGCTGCCCAACACGAGCTAACAAGGTGAGTGAGATAGCCACAGAATGAGGGTGAAATTAAGGTGGAATAGAAAAAAAAAAAAAAAAAAAAAAGGCATTCCAGCATTTTATCTCAACATGCAATTTGTCTTCTGACTTCCCTTGAGAGAAAGTATGTCAAGAAGTAGCCTCAAGACAATGACAATAACAACAAAAGTGGTTGCATTAATTTATGGGGAGGAGGACAATGAAACATTTCGTGAATTACTTTAACTTTCTTTCTCCAAATAATGTTTCAGCAGGGGATTGGTGGTTGACAGCTGTGTTCACTGATAGGTAACCCTGTTGCAAGTTTCTGAAGAAAGATGTTCTTCTTCACTGGACTTGTCTCCGCTTTGTAATTTTTTTTTTTCTCTCCTTAGAGCCAACACAGCTATTGTTACATGTTAAAATATTTCTATCATGTATTTCTTCTTTGAAATAATTAATTTTTTCTTTGCACTACTTGGCTGATAACATGTCATAATGTAGGCTGCCAAGTGCCAAATGACTCAGGTTCATTCAAGCATTCAAAGCAAGAAAAACCATTCATCTAGATAAGATCTTATCTGACAAGTCAAGCTCAAGAAATCTCAGTATAATTATATAGTGTTAATGAAGGCCATGTATACAGGAAGTTCTCAATATTAACCTCTGTGTTAGTCTATCAACAGTGATGTGAATAAGTCATTTTAAGTTAGAATAAGTAAGCAGATATTTTTAAACAACTAAAGAACCCTCTCCCATAGAAACACTTTATGTGAGAAATTTTCATACTTTGCAAAGGCTCACTAAGCTGTACTTTCCACAGACATATTGTTATCATACTACTGTTAACCAATTCTTCTGAAAAGTTGTTAGTTTAGAAACCAATAAAAAAGCATTTTTCAATATACAAGGACTACTGCTTGATACAGCATACTATATAAGATTTGTTATCACTTGTATTTTTCAAAAATTAAATTTAAAAAAGATGTAAGGTTGCTTTTTAACAATTGTTATCATTAACAGTCATACATTGGAAAATATTCCTAATGACAAGTCTAGTGCTGTGTGACTTTTTTATATGATTGTAATGTTTATTGCTTGATCTCCAATTTTTTTATAAGTGTATTTATTTATACATCAAGGTTAGTTTTACTTAATTTAAAAAAATAACTACAACTAGTCAAAAAAAAATCAAACAAGTAGTGCTGGTTTGGTTGTTTTGGATGACTAAATTAAGAAAATTTAAACATTTAAAGATATTTTTTTGCATTGCTACAACTTCAAAAAACAAGTTTTTTAGGTATAAGCCTCCACTTCCTGAAAGACATACCTTTTCCTCAGAATGTCCAATAATGTAGATATCAGAGGCAAGTCATGTTCCTCAGGGGTTTGTACTATGACTGCTTTTGTTCAACATCTTTGTCAGTGACATGGATAGTGGGATCGAGTGCACCCTCAGCAAGTTTGCTGATGACACCAAGCTGAGTGGTGCGTGCAATGCACTGTAGGTACAGGGATGCCATCCAGAGGGACCTTGACAGGCCTGAGAGGTAAGCCTATGTGAATCCCATGAAGTTCAACAAGGCCAAGTGCAAGGCCCTGCATCTGAGTCAGGACAACTCCCAGTACCACTACATGTTGGGCAAAGAATGGATTCGGAGCAACCCTGAGGAGAAGGACTTGGGGGTTTTGGTAGAAAAAAAGCTCAACATGACCTGGCAATATGCATTTGCAGACCAGAAAGACAACTAAATCCTGGGCTGCATCAAGAGAAGCATGGCCAGCAGGCCAGTGGAGGTGAGAAGGACATGGACCTGTTGGAGCGCTTCCAGAGAAGGGCCACAAAGATGATCAGAGGGCTGGAGCACCTCTCCTATGGAGACAGGCTGGGAGAGTTGGGGTTGTTCAGTCTGGAGACGAGAAGACTCCAGGGAGGGACTTTATGGCAGCTTTCCAGTACCTCAAGGAGGCCTAGAAAAAAGATGGAGAGGGACTTTTTATAAGGATCTGTAGCAATAGGACAAGGGGTAATGGCTTTAGACTAAAAGAGGTTAGATTGGGATTAGATATGAGGAAGAAATCTTTTACTGTGAGGGTGGTGAGGCACTGGAACAAGTTGTAGATGCCCCCTCTCTGGCAGCATTCAAGGCCAGGATGGATGTGGCTTTGAGGAACCTGGTCTAGTGGAAGGTGCCCCTGCCCAACTAGATGATCTTTGAGGTCCCTTCCAACACAGACTATTTTATGATTCTATGATTCCATGTATAATTTAAAGATTTCAGGTAAGATCGAAAAGAATTTGGGTTCAAATCCCTATAAGGCATTGAATGCCACATTATGTAAACTTCCTGTTAACAAAATTGTAGCTACACTTACCAAAGTGTGTGCATGTTTTTTTCTTTTTTTTTTGTTTTGTTTTGTTGTCAACATTCACAATTTTGCTCTAAAACCCCTTTTTCCCCCAATAAAATGATCACCTATAGTACTTCCTTTTAGCTGTTGTTTACTAGTTCTTTGTTACTGAATAACTATTTTTAAAAAAATATAAAATTACATTTGACAGATTATTGTTTTTACCTTTCTGGTCAGAACAAGACTCTGTTTTATGAGACTGCATTTGAACATAGAAGAATTGGCAATGGACAACTGCAGAATAACTGAAGAAAGCTTTTGGAGTCTGTGTGAAACAATATGAAAAAGCATTAAAGCTGCAAAACTTCACTAAATGGCATCAAGAAATACTGAACCATAATGGACAATAATCATAATTGATGTTGCACATATATTTATGTATGTGTGTATATATATATACAAGTTGTGTATGTACACAGATAGGTAGGTATATAGGTAGATCAGTCAATCACCTTTTACCAAAACCACATGTATCAACAGAAAACATAAATAAAGAGTATTTACAAATTAGACAAGGTTTTGTAGACCTCACCCATGAAAATAATGTGGTCCCAGTCCTCCACAGAAAGCAGTCCAATGCTTATACAAAGCAGTATCAAAATTATTTCTCTGTCATAAACAGAGGACCTATTCATATCAACCCAACATTGTGCTTAGGCATGGCTCTTTTTCTGCCCTCCATGGTACCCTTGTGATGTTATTTACCTGGATGTGAGACAAGAGCTGAGCAGGACATCATGGCAAGCAGGTGCAGTGGCCTTATGAAAGGGGTCAGCCCACTGTACCTAAACAGACTGAGCAGAGGTGGCAATAACCAGTTTTCACCACAACTGACAAGCAAGCGCAAACTTGGCTAGAGCAGGGCCACAATCAAGCCAGCCAGCTGAGTTAGCAGGTCAGCATTAGCAAGGCACGCGGCCAGGTACAGGTACACCTGCAATGTAGATCAGTCAAGGTTCTAAACCGGGGGTCCTCAAACTTTTTAAACAGGGGGCCGGCACGCGGATGAAGTGGCAGGCAGTCATCTGCAGCTGCTTGGTTTCCCCCCCCAACCCCTGGCGGGGGGTGGGGTGGGGCGGGGGGTTCTGTAAATACCGGGGGCCAGATTTAGGACCCTGGGGGGCTGTATCCGGCCCATGGGCTGTAGTTTGAGGACCCCTGTTCTAAAGCAAAGGGTGGGGTAATGTAATTAATGATTTCTCACAGCTCCTTCTCACACAGCTCTTTTCTCAGCAGTCTGACCTAAGGCTCCAATAGCACCGTATCGGAGCTGGGCTGGAGCACAGGCAGCCAAAACCCTAGGAGGGGGTGAAGAGTTTGCAGTCTGTTGGTGTCCTCAGGGAAAGGGAATACATATTTCCTTTTTTTTCCCACACTGAACCTAACCAAACAAAATCAAACAAAGCTTTTTTCTCTTTGTGTGGGTGATTAAACTTTCTCCAAAAGTTCTAAGATTTGGTTTTATTTTTTATTTTTAAACACCACCCCTTTAGTTCTCTAGTGCTTTCATTTTTTAACAGATATATATAATAAAGTCATCTATCTACACCACCTCAGACACCCCCCCCACCCCCCCCCACTCCAGAGGATCCTAGTTTATTCAATCAATCTCTCTTCACATGTAAACTCTTCTATAATTATGGACATCTTATGATTTCTCTTCACACTAATTTTCTACCATATCCTTTTTTGAGGCAGGAAAGTATATTAATTTGTAGACAAAATGTGAATCCATGTTAGATTTATGCAAGAAGGTAATTATGATTTCTGTTTTGTTCCCTTTCTAATGATTCATAGCATTCTAATTGCATTTTTGTCCACTGCTCAAACTCATATGTTTTATGTTTAGTTCTTTTTAATAAAATGATTTGCAATGACTGCAAGATCTCTTTCGTAAGTGGTAATGGCAAATTTAGAGCAAATAATTGTGTACATGCAGTTTCTGTTGTTCTTCCTCATATGTGCTTTTTATTTTCACGTCTCAACACAGGCTATTGTCTGCCATTTCATTTGGCAGACACTTAGCAGTGTAAGATCCTTCTGCCACTCTTTGTAGACAGGCTTATTTTTTTATAGCTCTCCGCAATTGAACATCATCAGTAAGCTTTATCACCTAACTATTCATCCTCTGAATATATTGACCAGCACAAGTCTTAGCAGAAAGTACTCTGAAATTTCACTGTTAATTCTCCTACACTTGGACTCAGCAAAGACAATATATCTAGTCCTTTGTTGCCTCTTTTATGTAGTTATTAATCCATCTGTACAACACCCTTTTGTTGCTGTGAAACACAGTAGTGATTTTTTTCAAGAATCTTTCCAGAAAGCTTTCTGGAATTCCATATACAGCAAATAACCTGGTAACACAAAGCCAGATGTTATTTGATTCTATTAATGAAATTTAATAGATTTAGCAGTCATTACTTACACATGCAAAAATGGTTTACCCTAGTATTTCATATCTAAGTGTTCCAAGGTGTTGATAGTACAGCCCTGCTGTCAGGCTATTTTATTCGGACACAGGATTTCAATACAAAGTAATTTGATGTTCCTAGTCAGTAATTTGCTCTGTATATTTCCTATTTCTATCTAATCTCTTTTTTAACATGCCATGCCACTCCTTCACACATACATCTTATTCTGTCATTCCTAATGTAAATTTTATGCTAGCATCCAAGCTACAGTGCTGCACTGGTTATCAGCCTTCCACCATATTTCTTCAATCCCTAGTACGACAAGACTCTTATTTAAAATCAGGACTTTCATCTTGGCCAGCTAATACTTTACATTTCTGTAAATACATAGGTATTTGGCCCTGTTCTGGTGTCAATTTTTTATGTGATTTGCTTCAATAGAATCTTATTTATAAAGATTGCTCCTATGTTATTGACTTCTGTTCTGTCACGTTTTGTAATACTGCAGAGGTTTTACTCCTTCACCCTTGTACAACCGTTGGATTTCCCTCAGTCTTTAGTTTAATACTTCCTCATAAACTTTATTTTACGTTTGAGTTTTATTTGCTTTAGATGGAACTCATCCTTTCCTTATGAGCTATTTCAAAGGTTTCCTCTGTTCCCAATAATTTTGAATTTTGCCTCTCTAGTTGGTTGCAAATGTGGCATAGAAACCATTTCAAATAGCAGAGTATGAGTTTGTCTTGCCCTTTAGAAACTTTTTCACACATTTCTCCCTGTGTTGTTCATCTGCCCAGGACTATTTGCCATCCACTGTGACATCCTCTCTGGCATCATTATTTGAGCACACCTAATGGTGGACAATTTAATAATTTATTTATTATTGCATCTTTTCTGGATATCAGCTGGAACCCTTTTTTGCGAAAGGTTCTATACAGCATACATTGTAATTTTCCAGCTGAGGAAAAAAGATAATTCCCACCAATGGATTGCCTTCCCCACAGGTACTAGAGCATAAGGTAAACGTATTATTAATGACAAAAATACTGAGAAATGGGAATTTAGCTGCTACACTTCTACTAGTCTTTGATTTTATTAATAAGCTGTTATTCTATTGTGAATGTGGGGTGAGGAAGCACAGAAGAATAAATAAAATACATCTGTGTATGTAGGGTTATAGTTTTGCACTTGTACACATCTGTATAAAATATATAGATCTGCTACAAATATTTTCAGGATGGTAATTAGTGAAAAAGAAATGGATGGACTTTTTAAGCAGGATTTTTATACATATTTATCATATGTAACATTTTAAGTATCATAAAGGGTGTATGTTCCTCCCTCAGCTCATAGAGGTAGCGTATCTATATAATTAGACCTATATGCACTACATGTATGCATCTTGCTATATTATTTGTCATTATGGTCCTGATGTTTAGTAGTTTTCTTGAAACCTGAAGTCTTAGAGCGAGATTCAGGTCAAAAGAATAGACACCTACAGCTGAATTGAATTGTCTAGTGCTGGATGTCTAGTCCTATTTGACTACCCTATGCTGTCACAGGCATGATATGTAGTAATAGCTGTCAGAGTTGACGTAGCACATACAGAAGACTCAAGTCCTTGAGCATCAGCTGGACACTGGATAGGATACCACAGGTCATCTGAAATAGCACTAGATGCCTACATTGAGGGGACCCAATCAAGCCTTTCAGATTTATCTGTTATAGTAACTAAATCTTCACCAACTATAATGATACTTAGACAAATGCTATGACCATAAATGTCAAGAGTCTAGAGGTGAATATCAATTTTGCAGTCATTTAAGTACTATAATATTCTAAGATTTCTCTTTTTTCTTCCACCCCCTCCCCCCCCCCCCCCTCCCGCCCCTTGCATAATTCATCTTTATAGGGAATTAGCATGATCTGAGCATGACTTAGTGTGGACTGCTTTCTGAGATAGTTTGAAAAACATTCTCATAAAATGTATTAAAAGCCCCAAAATATCCTTCTTATTTTTAATAAAAAGTCAGTTTTGTAATTCAGGAGAGACTCAAACATATGATTTGGATTGGGAAGGCTACCTGTATTTTTAAATACTTACATTTGGTATTACATTATTTGGTGTGGCACACACACATATATCTAGTTGAGAGTTACATCAGAGTACTAGATGTGATGACTTAGGAGCCTTTGTCTAGTTCCTTTTTCCTATTTACATCAAGTAAATTTAGAGCTCTTCTTCTCCTTTGATGTATTAGCAAAGATATGTTTCTTTATAGTTTGGATTGTTTTAAACTGTATTTAATGCTGAATAATCTGAATATGGTTCAGAAAAATTAGAAAGGTGAATTTTAGCTTTTGTCAGCTATGCTCTTATTTAAAGTTTTCCCTCGATCTGGGGGCTGGTTATGTTAATTAATGTATTTGATCAACCGTGTTGTAGAATTAATGACATTTTTTGTAGAATATGTATTTTACCATAGCAAAATTTCTGCTTCCTGCTTATAGATTTGTTTAAAAGACTGTATCAATGAGAATGAGAATCATGGAGAGGTAGCAAAGAACCTTTCCAGAGAGAAAAAACTACAATTTTACCATTAGATTTCATGATTGCTAATGTATTTCACTTGATACTTCACATTGCTGCTTCAAACACAAAAAAGATATGACAGTGAAATTTTAGTAAATTCATATGATAATTATTCTACAAGGTAAAGTGTCTTCAGGACATATGAATCATATCTTCTGAAGGAGTAAATGCATTATTTTGTTGAAGAAATAAAGCCTTGTAGTAAGTACAGATCGTATATATATTACAAAAGCCCAATTCATTAATTTTCTGATTGAAGTAATATGAAGCTTAAAAACCCTTTCATTATCAGAAATAGATTATGCAATAAGGAGAACATGTTCATAACAGCTGTCATTTAAGTTTAAAATGGATGTAGTAGGGGAGAAATTCTGTAAATGAATGCAAAAGTTGCTGTCTTTCATGTAAATTTGTGTCATTGTGATTGCCTCAAGCCTACTCTGATTTTAAAGATTGCTGCTAAGTGTGTGGTTGTGGGTTTTTTTGTTTTGTTTTTTTTTTTGTTTGGTTGGTTTTTTTGTTTTTGTTTTTGTTTTTGTGACATAGTAAAGGTGATAGATAAACTGAGACGTTGACATTTTCTGGAGAATTCCTCTTTTCCTGAAAGACAGAAAAAAGAATTTTCATCTCCACTATTGTAAAACAAATAAATTAACAGTGCAATGAAGCCATAAAGGAACATAAGAACAGTCAGTGATATAGTACATGACCTTTTTTTTGGTGCTTTCTCTAAATTCCAGCTAGTATTTGAGCAGAATCCTAGCTTGCCCTATCTTCTTGCACATGCTACTCAGGCCTTTCACAGACACCAAAAAACACATGCACATATATAAACCAATCTAAAATGTTATTTCTTTGTTGGCCATCTATTCTGTGATTATTTACTTTTTCTTTCCCCAAGTAATGATGTTGTTCATTTAGTGGTTTCATGCTTTTAAAGTTCAATTTCCATGAAGGCTACTTGTAACAGTTCCCATTGTTTCCTGTGCTCACAACCAAAGCTCCTTTTATCTCTTATCCAGCAAGCTGGACTCGCTATTTTGCAATTCATTGATGGGTGCTAGGTGGATCTCATAACTCAGCCATCCCATTTGCCAAAGGAGAAAAAGGGGTAACTGTGCATCAGAAATGCATTCTACTAGCTCATGTGACAAAGCAACACAAGGCTTAGACCACAGTCACCATTCCTCACCTCTGACTCTAGATCAAATATTTGGCCTTTTGGCTGAGGCAGCTGAGAAATACTGAAATTGAAGGCAGTGGTCAAAGTCTTGGAAAGCTGAGTGGTAGCCACAATGTTAATACGTATAACTGCATAGAACAGAAAGATTAAGAAGAAAGTGCTTTGCAACATCTTTTTCCCACTTTTCTAACTGGATACAGAGAAAAAAAATGTTTAGTAAAAAAAAAGTTAATATTTAATTTTACAGTACCCTTTATTTTTTCACATTTTTGGTGATGCATCCTTTTCTTAACAAGTTTTAGAGAAGCACCCCCCCCCCCAAAAAAAAAAAAAAAAAAGAAAAAAAAGAAGGATGAAAATAAAGCTTCAAAGTGATGCATTTGTTTTAGGAAAGTATCATCTTTTTGTTGTATTCAAGGAAGACTTAGAGAGTTTCTGGGGTTTTTTTTCTTTTTCTTTTTTTCTTTTGTCTTGGTCAAAGCAACACAAAAAATACCTTTCAGTTTTTACTGGCTAGGAAAAAAATCTGTGTTCAGCTCACAATGACAATTTGCATTTCAGTTTGTATTTTGTATACAGTGTGAATCCATACTCTTTTTTAATTATTTATTTATTTATTATATTTGTGTTTTTTTCTTTTGTTTCCTTTTTTTTTCTTTCCTTGTTATATGAGCACCCAGATACTCTGGTAATTGGCACTTCACATAATGAAAACGTATCCAGAAACACACCCACCCACATTAAATTTACATATCAATATATTATTTATTTCTAAATGAAAGTAGTTTTGCATGAATACCTTTATAAAATGCTTATTTTACTTAAGTTCATGGATTTAATTACTATAATAGCAATTATTTTTTTCCATAACAAGTTAGAATTATTCTCAGTATGAAGGAATAATTCTGAAAAATTACTTAGAAATTTAAAAAATGTTTGTTCCAGCAACTAACTTTTATGTTAGTCATTTAAGCAGTGAGAAAAGTCATTCCAAGTGAGCCACATATCAAGTGAGCATGCACCAGCTAGTTCTGATCCAAAACTTTAACCATGCAGGTGCTTCTCTAAACAAGAGCTAATAAATCCTACTGAAAGGCATCAATGTGAGCCACTATTCCAGTTTTATTTATGGCTGTCGTTTTAAGATGTCACTGCCCACCAGTTACTTATTGCCACCTCTCAGCTGGATATCATCACCTCACATAACAGCTCTGCTGCTTTCGGTATAATGCAGTACAGTTTCACATTCACTAAGATGATCAATCTGCTATTTGCTCATTGAAATAAAGGACATTGGAACTTACATTATAGAGAAGATATTCTGAACCTTGAGAGAGAGAAAATAAAAAGTACTTCAGTATTTAGGAACCACAAAATACCTTCTTTATCTTTCTAATTGTTTGTTAGTTCTAAAGGGAAGTGCACAGTAAATCTGGTCTAGTGAATCACTATGAATAAAGAATGTGATTTTTACTTTCTTTAAATCATTATATAAATAAAATTATATGTGATTTATATAAACTTTGCTATATATATTTGTTCTTATACAAAGAAAACAAACACAAGTGTAAATACAGTAAAAATGGTCAACCAGTAAGTTTTTTCACTTGTAGATGGAAAATTAAAATACCATCTTTTAGACATGTTATCCTTCTGAAATTCTGTATGACAAGAAATTGGTATTAATCTAAGAAGGACTGAGCAGGAGGGAAAAATGGTTTGACCCTTTTTATGGATTTTTCATAGCTCTGATATGGTTTTAGATTCTGCTGCTGTAACTGTACTTTTACTAACATTTTAATCAACAACAGAATGGAACAATTATTTATTTATGATCAATATCCAGCACAATCCAGAGAACTGATGACATGAAGCACAGAGCTCTGGGTCCTCTTATGCCTTTTATTAATATTGCACCTGCTAGCTTGTTGTTACTGACATACTAATTGATCTGAGTGCTGGCTCACTCTTGTCACCAAAACTTTATTACTGCTTTTTTAAAAAAAGTCAAGCACTTTCACCATTTTACTAAGACTTTTGTTTTATTTCATTTGGGCATTAATTACCTACCCACTATATCAACCAGTGTAGCTTTTTTTTAGCAAGGTGAAGAGAATGGTAACCCCTCACGTTTCAGAATTGTGGAGCAGAACTCTCTTCTTCCTCTTTCTGCTCAAGTCAGGAGTCATATATTTGGAAGAGGAGAGGTGAAAAAGCAAAATGAGGAACTGGGCATTCCCTGTCCATGCTTGTCTACAAATTGTTAATCTGGGGATATTCAGAATCAGTGTCTTCTATGGGAAGCCTATTCCAAAGTTGTTTTGTATTCTTTCCTTACGTAAGACTTTGTGAGGCAGCATCCTGCTATTCTGCCCAGGTGATACGATTTCAGTCAGGGTTGTACAGGTTTCTCGATTAAATGAAGACAGTATTTGGTATTATTTTTTGCCGAATAAAAGAATTCCTCCAAAGTAAAAGTGGTGACATACTTCAGATGGATGTGTTTCTGCATCTGTATGCTGGAGAACTAGTCCAAGAAATCTTGTCTTTCTCTTGAAACTGTTTCGGCAAGTATTCTGTGCTGATGTTAGCTAGCTAGTCTGGAAAATCAGAGATTTGGTTAAGTTTAAAGGAACTAGACCTTTAGTTCCATTTGTTCAAACAAAAATATTGACTTTGATGTTAACATTTGACCTAAATTAACTGGGTATCCCTTGATATTACCAATTTTGTGTTCCAATGTTTATTTTTACTTACTATTTAATTCTAAATTACTAGACCTACATTTAAAATCAGAAATAGATTTCTACTCATTGTGCTTGGAGAGACACCAAAAATGTTACCCATGTGTATCTTAGAACTTGGAGTCACAAGATAATAATAATAACAACAACAGCAACAACTTCTAAATAGTTATCCACCAGGTATTTGTCAGGAATTTGTTCATTGTGAATAGCTTCAGACTATTCATACCCACCGTGAATAGGCTAAGCATTGGCTAACAGCCCCAAAAGCAGAAGGCTTGGAAGTGAGGCCAAGAAATGTGTCTGGGGAGCTCAGGACTGAGACTTGGAAACCACAGAGGCAAGATCAGGAGGAGAATCAAAAGGAGTATGAAAGGTTTGGGCAGAGCAAATTCAGTGTGGGTATATGAGGGATGCTTTTGGGATAGGCACAGTACTTTTCTCACTTTTATTCTCTCTTCTACTCCTCTGACTTCTAACCTCCCTCCACCCTTTTCTTATCCTTGTCCCAGAAACTCCATGCTTAGCTACTAAAGTCAACAGGTGGGTGCTCTACCTGGTGAGAAGGTGGGAACAGTGATGAAGCACTACCAGCTGGGGTAAGCATTGACTTCAATATCAGCAGTCCCTTTAAATAGAAGTTTGAGCTGAGAAAAGTGTAACATTGGCTGAAACCTTCTGAATTAAAATGTGATGGGTTTTGATCAAAATACAAGATAATAGTTTTCCAGTTATGGGGGTAGAAGATTGGTAATCTCATCAATAACACCTAATTCAACATTTTTGTAACTATAACTAGACTTTTAAAAAAAACATATGCAGGAATTTAATTGTAAACTTAGTCTTTTGCCTGTTTTAAAGCTATGATGTATTTTTTGCTCTTGCTCAGGAATGTAATATTCAAGAGCTGTTACACAGCTTTCAACTCCTCCTTGGAGTATTCTTTATGTTATAACAAATGAATAAAAGTTCCTGTTTTCAATTAACAAGGATATGTACCTATCTGATCCTCTGGAGGTATTCTCTATTTTCTATTGTACGCATGCTTTTCCATTGACTTATGTCCTTGGAAAAGCTGGTAGAAACTATTTCAGAAAATATCTGTATGACCATGAAAACTTTACAGGCCTTTCTTCAGCATGTTTCTGTCAGTTAGAAAGTAGTCTGTTAGAGGAATAGGCTCGGATTCAGCAGCCCAAGCAAAGGGAGTCTGCCATAGCTCCATGTCTCCAAATCCAATCAGTAGTGAGGCTGAGCCTGTATTCCCAGTAGGCATAGACACATGTGTACGCCACAGATACACACATATACGTGGCTGGTAACACAGATCAACCCAGATTTACACATTCAGCATTTACCTGAACACAGGCAACCCCTGTGTTCTGACTCCCTGAACTGTCTGAGCAGTATGAGGGTCCACTAGTGAGAATATGTATATACATACATAAAATATGAATCCCTCCAGCAGCTGGGCTCAGAACCTCAGTCTGCACAGTAGCTATCCCTGGATCCCAGTCTCCCCAGCTTCAGGCACCTTGGCATGCAAATGCCAGAAGCCACAGCCCCAGTCCAGTTGTGAATACAGCCTGCCTCGTTCAATCACAGACACACATGCACACTTTTAGTGCTCACTGGCACCTCCCTGGTCACCAATAGCCAGCACTTACTGATCTCAGTCTTAGAGACGCACACACATACACACACACATCTTGCTCCTGGTAACCCCCAGATCCTGTAGTCTCTGTGGTCAGGATTCCTCTGGTCCCACCAACAACCAGCAATAACCAGCTTCTCCTGTGGTCTCACCCTTAGAGTCATGTTTGGCTTTCAGGACCCTTTGCCTGCTTACCAGCTAATTTGGCTTGCTCTTTCCTAGCTGGACTTGGTTTGGCTGGGTTGGAGTTAAATTTCTTCATAGTAGCCCATATGGTGCTGCGCTTTGCTTTTGTGGCTGAAACAGCATTGATAACATACTTACATTTTGGCAATTGCTGAAGGGTGCTTGCACAATCAGAATAATAACATAGTTTGGGCTGGAAGGGAGTTTTAAAGGTCATTTAGTCCAACCCTCTGCAATGAGCAGGGACATCTGCAACTAGATTAGGTTCCTCAGAACCCTCTCCAAGCTGCCCTTGAATGTTTCCAGTGATGGGGCATCTGCAACCTCTCTGGTTGAGATGAAAAACCTGTTCCAGTGTTTTACCACCCTCATTGTAAAAAAAAAAAGTCTTCCTTATATCTAGTCTAAATCTACTCTCTTTCAATTTAAAACCATTGTCCCTTGTTCTATCACCACAAGCCCTACTAAAAAGTGTGTCATCGTCTTTCTTACAAGCCCCCTTTAAGTATTGAAAGCCCACAATAAGGTCTCCCTGGAGTCTTCTTTTCTCCAGGCTGAACAACCCCAACTCTTCTGGCTTTTCTTCATAGGAGAGGTGCTCCATCCCTCAGATCATTTTTCTGGCCCTCCTCTGGACCTGCCTCAACAGGTTCATGCCTTTCATGCACCCGGGACTCTAGAGCTGAACACAGTAGTCCATATAGAGTCTTACTAGAGCAGAGTAGGTGGAAGATTCACCTCCCTTGACCCGCTGGCCATATTTCTTTTGATACAGCCAAGGATATGGTTGGCTTTCTGGTCTATGGCACACGTTGCTGGCTCATACCCAGCTTCTCATCCATCTGTACCCCCAAGTCCTTCTACACAGGTCTGCTTTCAGTCCTTTACCCCTCAGCTATTATTGACATTGAGGGTTGCCTCGACCCACATGCAGGACAACGTGAAGGCTTTCTGTCCCCTTCCCCACCAAACACTAATAGGCTAGGTGTGTACAGGAGGTTGGGTGGAGATACAACTAGGACAGCTGGCCAAAACTAGCTAGACGGATACTCCATACCATATGACACTATGTTCAGCAATAAAGAGCTCAAGGATCAAAGGAAGAAGAGGGGAAGTTTGACTTCCTAAGTAACCATGAAGGGTGTTGAGGCCCTGCTCTCCAGGAAGTGGCTGGACAGCTGTCTACTGATGGGAAGCAGTGAATTAATTCCTCTTTTTTTTGCTTTTACACACAGCTTTTGTTTTTCTTGTTAAACTCTTCATTATGTCAGTCTACAAGTCTTCCACCTTCCTTCCCTTTTCTTCCCATCCTGTGGGAGAAGAGAGTGAGAGGCAGGGTCAATGTTCAGCTGCTGGCCAGGTTCAACCCACCACATTGGCACTCACAAACTCCTTTGCACACCCATACTCACTCCAGTTGTAGCACTCATGCACCCCTGTGACCTGAGATGCCACTCTAGCTGCTGACACTCAAACCCCCATACACACACACACATCAAATAGAAAGCACTTCACCCAAGGAAAGAGTTAGAAATGGAGTTTAATAAGAAGATAGGACAGACTGCACTGATCCCATGCAGACAAGTTTACCGAGCAACCAAATGTTTACATGTGGCAGACAAGTTTAACGAGCAATAAACTGTATACATGTGACAAATCATTTCTGTCCCCTCATGCCTCTATTTTCTCATGCTTGTTCCTCCCCAGATCAACTAGATCCACCCCTTTTCCTGCCTTTGGCTCATCCTTTACACATCCCATAATAAATCCTGTGTGATCCCAAAACACTCTTCCCCTGTATCCTATGTGTCTCATACTTCTAGGCAGTGACCCCCCTCAGTCTAGAAGGTGCTCTGGTGTTCACACATCCTGATGGATTTTACCCCTGGACACTGGATGTGAGGGTCTCCTGGGATAGCCCTGGGAAGAGTCCAGATTATCTGCTCCTCTGGATATTTAATTTGGGTTCCCCACATCTGCCACTGTACCACTGTGATCCTCTGTAGAAATGGGTTTGACGGCTGATGGCTCCTGTGATGAGCCTGGGAGTAGTCTGGCAGGGTATTGTTTGGGTCCCTACCTGCCACTGTCTCTCTCTGCTTGTTTGTGGGTGTGCAGATGAGCTTTTATCACATAACCTAACACAATCCAATTGTAGTAAATGGATTCAGTCTTTTGGGGTTTGTTCCTTTTTTATTGTCCTTAAGGCACTCTTTCTGTTATAGTACAATTAAGGAAGATGGGTTTCAGGGGCTTTTATCAACACCAAAGCAGAAAAAGAACTATTAGATTGAGTAACACAGGACCTGCCCAAAGCAGCACCTGAGCGAATTGTAGGCTGCTGCCAATCCTCTTAACTAAATATGATCAATTGGAAAGGGAGAGTGTTCCACTGCCTCCACTGGAATACATTTCCTTCTGGATTACCATTCAATTAATTAACCTGAAAGATACTACTTACCTCTTGGTCTATAAAATCTGTGTATTTTTTATTATTATTTTGCATTGAAATGAGTCACACACATAGTATAATACATAGCTTCTGTACTAGATCATCATGTATGCATAGTTATGCAATCAATGTATTATGGATTCGATCAATTATATAAATACACACACTAAGATTTTAAAAATAATATGCCACCATTTTTTAGGAAATTCTAGGTAATGACGGCTAGAGGTGTAGGAAAGCATTTTCTCTAAAACATTTTGTCCCATTTTTTTGACACCACTGTGACATCAACTTAAGGAATAATGTGAAAGGCATATTTAGGTTATACACACAAAGCCAGAAACCTTTCCTAGCAGTAAGAATAGTGAAGCACCCAGATGATCTAGACTTGGTGTTTGATCCCCATCACTCAAAGTATTTGAGAATAGCAACCATTCAGAATACCACTGGCACAGTTGCTACTGGCCTTGGACAGAAATAAGCTAGTTAACCTATCAAGACCTATTCCCATCTCCTTTCTTTCCCAGAAAATGGTATTTCTGTGAGTTTCATGGTTGTACCATCATTTCACCAAACAGTAACTGCAGCAAGATACTGGAAACTGACACCTTAAATCCTTACAAGAGGAAACACCACTGCAGTTTGGATAGATCTTGAGATTTATTTCCACATGAAATGGCTAACAAGCTAGACTGGTCAAACAAGGAATTAATTTACCACAGAAATGTCAATCCATCAGCTGGGCCTTTGTCCCCAAAAGGAATTCAGCTTCATCAACTGAATTTAGACAATGAGATAAACTGGGTAGTCCTTTTCTGCAGATACATTTTTCCTCTGTAGGATGCCTCTTCAAAGAACTAAGAGATCACAACTTCTGGTGATATTTACCACATAATAATAGTAAGAGAAGAACCAAAATATGCTAAAAGGCAATACTAATACTTCCATGTTGAACTTTTCTGTTTGAACTCAGTTAGTTTCGAGTTACAGACTAGAAGTTTGTGGAAATGCCTGTCTGTGGCTGGATCACCCTTTAGGTTTAGTGCAGGCAAGTTGGAAGGTGTGGGGGACAATGTTTATATACATAGTGTTATTTATTAATATCAGTTAAACAGGGAAGTTTTCACAAATGTTAAATAGTTACAAAAAGGTACCGGTGTCTAAAAGTTAAATGTATTGATTAATACTGATGTTTTGGTGGGTTTTGTTTGGGTTTTTTCCACCCCCAAGAATAACAGAATTGCATTTACTACACTAAATATAGTTTCGCTTAGGGAGGCTTAGTATAACAGGCACAGCAGCTGGGTATGGAGCTGTCATGCTGCTGTTGTGCATGGTGTGAAAACACTTCTCTTTTGTTGATATTTTATCATCTACATACAATGGAACAGTATCACTCCAGGAGAAGCTCTTTTTCTCTGTGGATGAACTGTTCCTGGAAGCCAAGCTGGTACTGTGTCTTCGTGAAAGAGGCAGATACCCCTTTGTAGGATCGATTTCTGAATCCTGAATATAGAATGACAGGTTTTGGTAACAAAGCATGTAATGTCTAGAGAGGAAGGGACTTCAACCAGAGCTGTTCCAAACATTTCCCTGTTGGGTGTATCTGGGCTGGCCTCTTGTTGTTCTGAAAGGTGTTCCTTAGGCACTGGGTGTGCAGCACAGAGGTTCAATTTAAAGCTGTAGATTGTGCTCCAAGGGGCAATTGTGGACTTCTGCCACTAGTTCAGCAGCATCCAGAGTCTTCACTGAACTTGGGACTCTGCAAGAGGAGAACAAAGGCTAAATGAAATGTAGGGGGAACTACACAAAATAGAAATAGAGATAGTATATAGTATACAGTATACAGCATACAATATACAGCATATAGTATATAGCGTGTAATGTGTAATATATAATATGTGATATGTAATATATAATATACATGGAAATGAAGTATACAAGGAGAATGTTGGATTCACATCAATTAATAATGGCATCCTTTTCCCATTCTCTGTTCTGTGGCTCCTTGTAGTGTTTTTGAAAATTAGGGCCATAATTTTCCTACATTTCCTCAGAACACACCAACTGAATAAGAAAAAAAACCCCACAACACCAACCCAAACACCCAAAAAACTTGCTTTGGGATTTGTGTTTTGTATGCATAGGAAATCCTTAAATGAGGTGCTTCAGGCTATGTTTGGTTTTCTGGGCTTGCAAAAAGGTATTTAGCCCCTTGTGTTTGGCCAGCAGGGACCAGGTTCCTTGTGTGCCAATACACCCTTGTATACGCAGAGGAATGTATGTGTATGGTAGGCCTTTATTCCTGCCATGATTTTCTCTGACTTATTTGAAAGCATGTATATCGTTCCTCTTACTTGTCTTTCTTGCTTTCAAAAAAAGAATGTTTTAAAAAAATACAGCCCCCCCCAACCAGTACATTTAAATCAGTCCATTATTAAAAAATCATGTCTTCTAATTAATTATTAATTATTGAGAGGAAAAACAACATGCAGTAGCCTCAGGCTTGACAAGCTGTCAAGAATGCCTGCCAAGACTGCCAGGCTCACCAAGCTCCTGGGTAGTCACCACATTAAACACAGAAAGTTAAATGACATTTTCTGGAACCTGGAGAATAGCAATTGGACATAAAATAAACATTTTTTAACTTTTTTTTCTTTTTAATTGGTATCCTTTATTGTTTCCTATTCTTGGCAAAAGATGGAAGACAATGGAAAATCTGTTAAGCAGACAGCAGCACATAAGTGCTGTTAGAAGCTAATAGAATCCTACAATAGCACATGGAGAAAACAGTTTGGAAGGCAAGTTATCACAAAGGGATAAACTTCTTCCTCATAACTATATTTTGTAAAAGTGTATAAGATAAAGTAACTGAAGATAAATAAGAACAGAAGTCACAGGGTGCAGAACAGCATGCAGAACTGTCATCACTTTACAGTGCAAGATAATTTTAGTTTGCCATTTAACATGCTAACAGGTTTTATTAACCACCTGAACAAGGAATAGGAAGTCCTGTTTCATGGAAGTCTTTGACCTATTGTAGTGTTCCATGCACTCTGTTAAAATGGTCTTAAAACATTACAAGACTGTGAGCTCTTAGGGAAAAAACTTTTCTTAGAAATCATAATACAAGCAATCCTTGAGAATAAAAATATATGTTCTGTGAATGTCTTTGAAAGGAAAAGCATATTAAAGGAGAAAGAAACACCATGACACCTCACGTTTAAACTCCCCTAGAGGAAAAAAAAATTGTAAACCTTCCGAAAATATACTGGCCTTAGGGACTTGTCAGGCTAACTA
Source organism: Falco peregrinus (assembly GCF_023634155.1). NCBI lineage: Eukaryota > Metazoa > Chordata > Aves > Falconiformes > Falconidae > Falco > Falco peregrinus. The sequence continues at coordinate 86,422,104 of NC_073724.1, forward strand.
CTGAAAGAACATTACTAGTAGTAATAGGCAAATCTGTTTGCATTGAGAAGATTTTCAGTTACAAAAAGGTGTTAAAAAACTTTTAATGCACCATATTATTAAGAAATTAATGATAAAACATACAGATATTTTCAAACTTTCTAATAATAATTGGAAGTCTTGAAATCATTACAGGTAAAATTATTTTCTTAAAACAGCCCTTACAGATACCTGTACTTTCTCTTGCAGGTAACTCACACTTGTAAACCCTTTGCTGAATGAAAAAGCAGAAAGTGACATTTTTTTACCCTGGCATATATTGTCAAAGAGCTTTAAAACCTGTTTCTAAAGTACAATGTCCATGTAAATTTGATTACAACTTAATTTTCCATAGTCTGAATGGAAGTCAAAATGTCTCAGAATTAATTGATGAAAGATCAGAAGTGATAATTTTTGTATGATAAGTTTTATCCTTAATAATTGTATTCAGAAAGAGCTAATGTGGACATTACTGTACATTGCCATGGTTAAATACTTTGTTGGGAAAGTATGTTTACTGATGGACTATTACAGAACAAACTTTCCATATACAAGGGTCTAACATAAACTAAAGCTTTGTTGTTAGTTTCAGTGGGATCATGCCTTTAATTTCTGTTGTAAAAAATAAAAAAATCCCAAAACAATCTAACAAAATTGGGTGAATGTTGTAACAGAAGTCAATATTTGCCAACTTCATTGGTCTAGAAATTCCTACCTGTACAAAGAATGTATCTGAAAATTGAAAATATTCAAACCCATACAATACAAGCTTTTCTCCTCTATTTCTTTAATTCATTCCAAAAATACTGTCATTACAAAAACAAACAAACAAACAAAAACAAACCACACAACAACAACAACAAAAAACCAAACAAAACCCACAAAAGACACACAAAAAAGAACACATGCCATATGTTTGTTTATTGTATGTGCAACGTTAGAAAAAGATGAAGACGAACAAAGATGAACAAGTAAAACAATCTCAGTAAAAGCAATTATATACATCCAAACCCGATTTCCAGTTCAGCATACAGTAAATGATCAAAAGAATGCAAAAGAACATTTCATAAAAGCCTTAAACAAATCACAGAAGGTGTGTATTCTTCAGGATGGAGTCAAGAACAGTAAAGAACAGCTTTATAAAGGGACTGTGTTAGGATTAGAAAAACAAGGAACACAAAAATCAAACCAGCATGGTGTATATTTTTTCTTATGGATGATCTATATGGATAACATGGAATATTATTAGATATGTTTTCTGTAGTGGATTGTAAAACATATACACAGAATAGTCAAGAGGCCAGATTCAGCAGTACAACTAATTCTGGTCCAACAGTATTTTGACACGCACAGTATTCCCCCCCACCTTGTCATAGCCAAAATATTTCGTCACATTTCAGTGCTCTCCTGAAAGGAACATCCACAGTCATTGTTATCACCCAGGTATCTGTAAGCTAATGGATGGTCATTTCAAATTAAATCATGAATTTGAGTGGATTTTTACTTTGACACAAAAGATTTACTATGGGTTGCACATGACTTCTCCCAGTCTGTCTTTCTCTTATTCCTATTTAGAAATGTAGTGATTATTTTTTTTTCCCTAAGGAGTTTGTCTTTTATTTCAAAGGCAGCCCTCAGCCTTCAGCTCTGCTTTTTAACCTCTCCCAGAGCTATTCGGACTACATCTATGAAACATATGCAGGACCAGTTTTCCTGGCATTGTAGCAGGTTGGCTTGAAAGAGCCAGTGTCCCCACTAATAAACTCTTTTACACTCCAGAACAAGGTGCCTGTATCCAAACTACATCCTGGGAATGATCCCACTTCCATGCAAACTCATGAGCCACAGCCAAGAATCCTTTGGCACAGGATGAAATCATGCCAGAGACCAAGTTAAAAATTTAACAGTATAAACAATTATGTTTCGGTACCTGGGAACATTGCCTGATATTGTTTAATTTTCTAGTATGGTTGTGACTTCAGAGTTTTTATAGGATATAATTAGACAAGGCTAGATCCTCACAGGTATTTATGCATCTAACTTCCATTTCTTTCAGTGAATTTAGGCCTCAAAACTACCTTTAGGAAATGGGCCAAAGTTCACTGAATAAGCACATACACCTCTGCAAATGGATGTAGATACAAGTCCTGTTGGGTGCAGAAGCAGTTTCCTGGAATTCTGCACAATGGAACATACACAACAACGACTGCTGTAATCAGCTGTTACTGCTTGCTTATTTCGGTTTGCTTTTAATATAGCCTCTGCTTGGACAAATGAAAATACTTCTGTGAAAACATGTCACCCCTCACTTTTGAAAGCTCATGTCAAACAAATGGTGGTAACTTACCTCACTGGCTAGAATGTGAGATTTATTCAATTTGGAACATTGAAAGCAACTAGTGCAACTATAAAAGCACAGTCCTCCCCTTCCAGCAGATTTTAAGTGTATAAAGATGACTGGTGACTGTTTTTATATATATAAATATATACTGTTTATATATATAAATGACATGAGGGCAATATATTGCTGCCATGCATAAGCGTTTGAGAGCAGCAGTAATATAAATGGCTGTAATTTGAACTGCATAATGTGTACCCTGTTTTCTGTGTGGACAGAAGTGTCCTGAAAATCTCTTTCAACAGATTTCCACACTATCACTCTGTTGTGGCTGGCTGGACCTGCCAGCTGAGATTACTTCTCATGTTCTGTCTTTGTCTCACCTTCTGGCTGTTGTTCCTCTCCCTAGGCATTTCTGGTTTGATTCTTTCTAAGAAGCTTTAGCTGTAACTCTAGCACATTAAGCTACAAAAAAGCCCTGTGTTCAGCATATACTAAAGTTTTGAATAAAACCCATAAAAACAAGCAGACTCAGATCCACAGCAAGACTTCACTGGCTGTCTACCTGAAATTACTTACAAGGTGACAATTAATATTGTGCATGTATAATATTTATTTATTTTCATACTATACAGTGTTCATACACATACACAGATGCATTCATAGACACACACATAGCAGACTACTCCTAGAATTTCTAATGTAGAGGAGACACTCACTGAACATATCATCTGGACTCCAATATGTTTCTCCTGGTGGATTTACTGTTACTGAGAGGCCATTGATATTGTTGTTGGTATTATTGACTCTTGACAAGTGACATGCATCAACTCTCAGTATGGTAAGTTTAGCCGAACTGACAATGATTTTACTCCTTGAAAAGTGTTTTGAGATCTATGGATAAGCATGATGGTACTGTAAAGCCCTTAGTCCCATCTGAAATCTCAGGGACTATTCAGATAAAATACATCTTGGCATGAACAAAAATGTGAGATGCAAATAAAGTTACACCACATTTTTACCAGAGCATATTTATTTTTTATTAGTCTTTCACTGAATGTTAGAAAAGGTAATAAACTAAATAAGACCAAGATGTGTGCAGAAAACATGATCAGCCATCAAATAAACCAAGTATTACCATGAGAAACAGAGTATGTGAAGGCTTATATTCTGTAACTTTCCAGCTTTTAAAGTTTGTATTAAAAGTTTTCTGTCACTAAAACCAGTGATTTAGGTCTCTCCTCTAACAGATGCTTCCTTTCACAAAACCTGTAGGAACTTTAGGTTTATACTTGCAATTAAAAGAATCTTCTGGGAGTAAGTTTAACTACTGTGTCCCTGATTAGTTAAATACTATCTCTCCCAAAGGCTCTAATTTGCAGTGCTTCAACTAGATCTCCTTGTTATACAGATGTGCTCTTGATCAGGTTAGTTATTAACACTGTACACATGAGTCTTGGTCTTACAGCAAGAGATTGAATTCCAATTCTTTTTTAAATTTAGTGATATAAATGAGATCACCATCGCCGGCTTTGGCCTAAATTGATAAACAAATTAAAAACATTACTAGAGACTGATAGACAAATACAGAAAGATATGCACTTAAACATCTAGACAATCTTTTTGTACCACCATTAAATTATGCAACCAGAACAAAAATGATTCCTCACCAAGCAATACTGTTAATATCAATATGGCTGTGACATGCAAAGAATCTTCATGTTTTCATGTTCATGGGAGAGATGTGATCCCAAAATAAATGTAAGAAGAAAGCTTTGAGAGGATATGGTAGAAAGACAAAAAATCTTAATTTTTCATGACTTTTTAATAAAAGCAATGCATTTCCTTTCAAAGACCTTTCCTGAAGATTTAGTTGTTTTCACTTAGTGATTATCTGGCTCATCCATTAATTCACTTTATGTGCAAAGGGAGAGGGCAAAATTCCTGTTCTTTTAATTTGCTATTCTAATGTAGGATTCATCTCGCTAACTTTAGAGCATCAAAAAGTAATTCATTTTAGGGTACAGTCATCACACTGTTTCTTTCTAGACTCAATGGAGAGAAATTGGCATCATCACAGAGTGATTAATCTGCTTTAACATTGGTGTCTAAAATAGGTGAAAGAATCACCCTCTAGAGATGCCTGCTTTTCTATATCGTCTATAAAGACACCTCCAGTAAGTTGCTAACAATAGACATCTAACTTTGAAAAGCTTACATTTAAATTTGATCAATTCCAGCTCAACTGATTTTTCTTGTAATAAACCATGATTACTTGAATGGTATTTCCACAGGTGACTAGAGTAAAGTGTTCTTTGTTTCAGCATCATAAATCAGTCAGATTCCCATTCTGCTATTCTGACCTACAAAGAATCATGCTTCATTTGTAGTGGAGAATGACGCTTGGCATTGAGGAAGGGTGGAAGAGCTTGATGTGAGGTTACGAAGTCCTTGCAGAGGAGGCTGAGGCATTTACCTGCCAGAACTTCTTTTTTCGCTGTTCAACTGCACTTTACTGATTGGTAAGTACTTCCATTTCCTGATTGCTTTTGATTCAGATTGCCACACAGAGAATGATTTTTTCCTTTTTCTTTCCTGATACTACTGATGGAGGTTTTTTTACAACGTTCTGCCTGGCCTTTTCTGCTTTGTGTTCCGCTTCAGTTTTGTGAGTTCATCTACAACATCCCCAGATCACATATATGATACTACCTATCCCATGTTAGACAAAATAGCCTAAATTCTGGTTTCCTTCCAACATTCTTTCTTCTCTTTGTGACACGTGCGTTTTCTAAACTACTATTCTACACTTGCAGCCTTTTGGACACTGCACTTAAACTATGCCTCTGGGATTTTTGCTAGTAATACAAGCACTTTTGTCCCCCTTTATAATATGTAAGAAATTCCTGGCATCCACACATTATTTTGAGTGTTGGAAGTGAGTGTGTATTACAAAAATCAGTCAGCGTCTCTCACCCTTGTTCAAGGTGTGGAAAGCATGTTTACTGCATTCTCTTAACACTCCTTTCACCATGCCAGAGATAATCTCTGTTTATCTCACTTGACATGGGATCTTTTTCTGACCTGCTAGCTGCATCTAATACCTCAGGAAGTTTGCTTCACCTTTCTGGCCATAAAGATGGCTTGCAGTTCACACTCAATTTGTAAATTATTTCTGAACTTGTTTATCAGCTTTATGGTAAACCGTACTAAATTAGCTTGTGCTGAGTACTGAATAGAGTTTTATATCTTTACATATTTGATATCCTGGAGTTCATGTATTATTTAAGCTTTTACTGCTTGGGAAGGTTTTCTTTTTTAATGGAGTCATTAGAGGCTGGAGTCCTCTTGAACTCATTTGATCATCCAGAATTTCTTACTTCAGCTGCCCTGTGGTCAGCATATGTGTGAAACCACAATGGTTTCATTTTTCTAGAAGTGAGGGTCAGTGTCATACCCCTGAGTCCCCTCACTGGGATATAGCTGCCTGGGCTCAGCACTAAGCTCGAGGCAATGCTGCTGGTAGCACTGAAAGAAACAGCTAGAAGGTGCTTCAGTGAGGGCTTCCCTAACTATCTTTGCTAGGAAGCCTCAGAGGGGCTTCCCCCTCCTTCTATGGGAGATGCTTTTAAGCTGAGGGTCCTGTGCTCAGTGACCACCTGAGCTTCTGTCCCAGCCATGTTGTAGCCGTTGTTTTGCCCAGCCATGGCCCTGATACCCTACCAGCAGGCCCATGCCCTGGACTGGCTTCGTTCTGTCCCTATTGTCACGGAGGTGCCCAGGTATACCCCCAGCTGCCTTGCTCCTGTTTGGGGTGGTGGGACAGCCCTGCCTGGAAGTTCCTTCCACTGACGGACCTCATAGGGGAGACCCCCTCCTTCCAGCCTCTCCTCCCTCAGGAACCCTCCAGCCCCTGTGCCACCATGGCAATCTGTTCCCTGAGGTGAGCACAGCCATGTCCTGGCCTATCCCACCTGTTGTTGATAGTCAAGATAATCCATTTTGCAACACTACAGGGATCAAAACAGAGCTGACACTCTGTAATAGGGTGTGGAGAGAGTCCTAAATACCCGAGCCACCCAAAAGTTAAAAATGTGAAGATAAGATGAAAGTGAAGAAAGTGTGGAAAGATTATTTATTAGTCAGAGGCATCACAAAAGAGAGGTCTTTCAAAAAAACCCTAAAGAAGTCCCTCAGCTTAAACATCTTTTTTTTTTTTTTTTTTACTAATTTCAGGATTTTGTAGTTCAACTGATTTTGCTTCAGTGATTCACTTCATTCTTAACGGTTCACTGAGCTGGGACAATAATAGAGTGCACGATAAATGTTCCTCATGTGTTGTACCAATTTCATGCATGGAGATGATTTTGATGAAATGTACTGCTTATGGAAGGAATCGATAGGCATTAATAGCCTTAGCTGGGCCAGGTACATGGAAGAAAGAAGCTATACAGGCTTTCCCAAGTAGGTCTGCCAATATATCTACATTACTTGCAGCAGTTTGACTCTTCCGGTCCAAAACATACTAGAAGGAGTGTTAGGGATCAATTTCTGATTGCTAAACTGCCAAATACAATCTAAACCTTAGAAAGCACCCTATGAACAAACCTGACCCTTGGGATCCTTAAAAGCCTTCTAAACTAGGTGATGGATTGACACTTTTCACATTTTGTGAAACTGAAAATTGAAACTGCTCTAGCCTACAATGTTCGTCCCCTCCTTTCAATTATTCTGAATTTTTCCAATTAACATGCATGCTGTATTTGTGTTTTGTGTGTGTGTTGTTTATATAAATACGCATATACACAGCTTTTTGTATGGGAAAATATTTGGCACAAATGGTTGACACTTGGTAGGTGCATAATCAAACCCATTCCATTCACATGTCTGTCTTTGAACTTGAAAAAGTATTTTGGAACAAATGTTACATCAGCAGCAGTAGTAGAAATCTTAACATCAGACGCAATAGTGACTCTAGTGAAATATGGACAGAGGAAGATCTCTCTTTTATGACTAGTAAGAACATGATACGTTTTTCCAGGCAATATGGAATCACAACTGTGTGATGATTGTTAAGATGGAGCACTTATTTTTACAGCAGCCAAACTCTTTAAAGTGAGGAGAGATATCCTGGAAATAGAAATGAATGAAAATCCTTACAAAGAAAAAAAATGCATTGCACTCTATTTTGTCATTTTGCTTTTTGTACTTGGTTATATTGTGAGAGTGAGGCACTTTGACTCAAGAGATTTCAATCAGACATCTTTGTGGTAAGTCCAATGGCTTAACCTACATCCTTGCATTGTGTGAGAGGAAAAGAAAACCAATTATTAACAGACTGGTCTGATGCACAAAGAACACTAAGCTGAATGTGGCATATATGGATACAAAAAAAGAATCAGGCTTGCCCTTTTCATTCCAGCCACTTGTATTTTGAAGTAATTTCTAACACGTTGTCAATCAGGAAAGTATTTGTCATAATCTTTGTTAAGAACTGCTAATGAACTCTACACATGATGCCAATTTCCATGTATGTATGTTTGGAATAAATAATTCCAAAAATATTCATTGCTAAATCATAAACAGTGATTCAATGCAACATATTTGTATTCAGAACCAGTCTGAATCCCAACTTTATCATATTATGTGACCTGCAAGTTTGCTAACCGAAGGAAACACATGGAAAAAATAGCATGTCTGTAAACTAGATTCACAGCTAAAATGATCTGTGTTATGCTATACTTTCCCTGTGTCCACTTCAAAATCTTGTACCAGACTTAATAGGCTGCAAATTTTACAACAATAAATTTTGGGGGTTTGTTTGGTTTTTTTCTTTAATGTTCAAGTTGCTTTAATAGTAAGAAAGATATTTTGAAATTATTTCTAGGCAAATCAGGCCTTTTATTTCATGTGTAAAGGTAGTGGAAAATGAGACACTGATCCAACATGAAGCTTGTATGCAGAATACTTTCTTGTGTCCTGCATGTCAACAAAAAGTCATCCTATATCTGCTTTCATGAGGCTGCAAAGGATGTAAGGAAGATGGTAAAAGTTGTGGTGGTACCTGCTTGTAAACAAGTTAGGCAGTGTGTCTTCAGGACATTGCATTACAGCATAGAGGGGCCTGAAAGTTGGAGAACTTTACCACTTAGCCATGACAGTTACTGCTCTGTAGACTTGAAAATAGCAATAACTTCATGTTTGTTTCTTTGCTTGCTTGTTTTTAACTCGGAAAACTTAAACATTTGTTTATAGAAGAACAATGAAGCTGGTGAAGGGTCTAGAGCACAAGTATTATGAGGAGTGGCTGAGGGAATGGGTTGTTCAATCTGGAGAAAAGGAGGCTTAGGAGGGACCTTATTGCTCTCTACAGCTACCTGAAAAAAGATTGTAGTACAGTGGGTGCTGGTCTCTTCTCCCAAGTTATAAGTTGTAGGTCAGGAAGAAATGGCCTCAAGTTGTGCAAGGGAGGCTTAGATTGGATATTAGGAAAAAAAAAATTACTGAAAGGGTTGTCAAGCCTTGGAATAGGCTGCCCAGGGAAGTGGTTCAGTCACTACCCCTGGAGTTATTTAAGACTTGTAAACGTGGTGCTTAGGGACATGGTTTTAGTGATGGACTTCGCAACGTTAGGTTTATGATTGGACACAATGACCTTAAAGGCCTTTTCCAACCCAAATGATTCTATTACTCTATGATTCTACAAAGTTAAATTCAGAGTAACATTAAACGGTAATATCTGGAGAAGGGAAAAGAACAAATATTCGTTTTTTTCAACATACTGACAACAGCCAACACCAGGGTAGATTTGAGGTGTAAGCCCTGTTAAATTGTAATCACGTGTGAGACAACAGCTGGATTTTCTTGACCTCAATGTTGCAAAGTTGGACTTGAGACTATATATTGTTGGCATACATATCTGAAAAAAATGACAGCACAAAATTCTGGAGGAAAAATATTCCTGAAATAAAGAAACCTGCAGTTTCAAAATCTATGCAGGAGCTACCTGATTGGGAGCAGCAAAGAATTAACAATAATTTAAGCAGATCAGTTGTAGACAGGGAAGATGCATTCATCTGTAAACTTCAACTGTCCCCAAGTTAGGTATTAAGTCGTCACTAGTGATTCAACTTTTTGATCTGCAGGGCATCTCCACTTTGATGTGAAGGGAGGATGAACATCATCATTGCTGAAGATGCCCCTGTATCACCAAAAGTCTTTCTTACTGATCAAAATTCCTTTCCTTGACTTTTTTTTTTCCATATACCACTTTTAATATTTCTGTTATTACTGACATAAAAGGATGCAAATGTGTCTGAACACTAAGTGATCCTCAGTCCTCAGAACACTCAAGTGTTAACTCAGATTCCTAGCAATAACCACTTTACTGCAGTCAGTGTTTATCTGTTTATTCTGTTTGTGTGAGAGGGTTTTTTTCAGAGATCTCTACGCAGTTTACCTTTAGAGTAGTCATACAAAATGGGGTATACTCACATAATGCTGACAAAAAAAAAATTAACTCAGCTGAAAAGGGGAAGATACTGGTCCTAGATTCCATTACGTCTCCTCTCAGTACCTAATCTTATGGTCATGAATTTTCCCACTTGTGCAAGTTTCTGTTGCTCATCAGTCACTTCTGAAAACTGTTTGGTTTCCTTACAACAGCAAAAAATAATGTAGAAAACTAGTAGATAAATTGTCTACAATTTTGATGAGTCATGTAAAAGGAACCAATTTTTTTGATAAAAGATATAAGATCACTACTGCAGTTTGCCTTTATATATAGTTTTTGGGAGATAGCTGTTTTCAAGACCTATAGAACTGACAGTTCTGCAACTAACAATTGGTAGTCCAAAATCATGCTATGTATGTTGTAAACTGACTTGTATGAAAAATAAGAATATGGAGAAGATGGCTGAACTGGTGAGTTTTCTGCTTCATGTGTATTTGCAACAGATTTATTTTGCATAGTTTGCATGGTATTGGTATCTTGTTCAAAAACATTCATAATCACTCCTGTATTTATAAAATTACATTTTCTATTGATTTTACTGGCATGTCACAATACCACTGATGTAGAAGATTCTTCTTTCAGTCAGTTGCAAGATTCACATTATTAGAAATTATTAAAATGTTCTATTAGACACGTGTCTGCTACTGAAAATAAAATAGTGCTCATGCATATAAATGTAATGCCCAAAGGGAAATGTTTTGTAGAAGCCCAGATCATATCACTTCCATAATCTCACAAATCTGCCATTGCTGCCATCAGTGCTTCTGTTTTGAATCTTTCAGAAATGAAGCTATTTCTCCCTCTTTCTTTCTTTAGTTATTATTTTTGTTGTTTTAGCTAGAGGCCAAATAAAGCATTTCTATATTCAACAGTATTGAAGGTCAATCCCTAGTTCAGTTTGCAGTTGATAGATCCAGTCTGTGATTTATGTTATCAATCTTTTGTTGCCTTTTTATTGGCAGCTTCAGATTTATACCAAATCACTGACACAAACCCGTTTTGCGAAAGGCTGTGGGTGTTGTCTACCTGGACCTTAGTAAAGCTTTTGACACTGTCTCCCACAGCATTCTGCTGGAGGAACTGGCTGCTCACAGCTTGGATGAGTGTGCTCTGCTGGGTTAGAAACTGGCTGGTTTGCTGAGCCCAAAGAGTGGTAGTAAATGGAGTTATATCCAGCTGGCAGCCGCACACAAGTGGTGTTCCTTGGGAGCTCAGTGTTGGGGCCACTTCTGTTCAATGTCTTTATCAACAACCTGGATGAGAGGATTGAGTGCACCCTCAGTAATTTTGCAAACACCACCAAACTGAGGGGAGAATGCTGATCTGCTTGAGGGTAGGAAGGCTCTGCAGAGGAACCTGGATAGGCTGGATCAATGGGTCAAGGTCAGTTGTATGAGGTTCCTCAAGGTCAAGTGCCAGGTCATCTACTCATGTCACAACAACTCTTTGCAATACTACAGACTCGGGGAGGAGTGGCTGGAAAGCTGCCCAGTGGAAAAGGACCTTGGGGTGCTGGTTGACAGCTGGCTGAACATGACCCAGCAGTGTGCTCAGGTGGCCAGGAAGGCCAACAGCATCCTGGCTTGTATCAGAAATAGTGTGGCCAGCAGGACTAGGGAAGTGATTGTCCCCCTGGACTCAGCACTGATGGAACAACACCTTGAATACTGCGTTCAGTTTTTGCCCACTCATTACAAGAAAGACATGGAGGTGCTGGGGTGTGTCCAAAGAAGGGCAACAAAGCTGGTGAAGGGTCTGGAGCACAAGTCTTATGAGGAGCAGCTGAGGGAGCTGGGGTTGTTTAGTCTGGAGAAAAGGAGGCTCAGAGGGGTTCTTACTACTCTCTACAGCTACCTGAAAGGAGGTTGTAAGCAAGTGGGAGTCAGTCTCTTCTCCTAGGTAACAAGTGACAGAACAAGAGGATAACATGGTCAGGTTATGCCAGGGGAGGTTTAGATTGGATCTTAGGAAAAAAAATTCTTCACTGAAAAGGTGGTCAAGCATTGGAACAAACTGTCCAGGGAGGTGGTGGCATCACTATCCCTGGAGGTACTTAAAAAACATGTAGATGCAGCGCTTAGGGACATGGTTTAGTGATGGATTTGGCAGTCCTGGGTTAGCAGTTGGGCCTGATAATCTCAGAGGTCTTTTCCAACCAACATGATCCTATGATTCTGTGATTCAGTTGTTCCTTCTGAAGCAAGCTGTAAGGCATAGAAGACACTGTGTAGCACATCAAGTTAGTAAGCATTATGCATGTCTTACATCCTGTAAGCAGTTTCCATTTCAAGGTCACTGCCCTGAAGTTCAAAGTTATGTATGTGCAGGCCTTTACTGGCAGATATGAAGCACTTCTGAGCTTTTAGCTGTGATTGTCTCAACTCAGTCCTAGGGCAAGTCCAGGGCTACAGCAGCAACTCCCCTTCACTTCACTGCACGTCATGACTTCTGAAGTAAGAAAACAGTGAGTATGAGCTGAAAGACAGTTTTTTGCACTTTGCTCAGTATCTCAGACTGGATGAATAAATACCATGTTACAAGGGCACATGATACAGCCAGTCTGTTTACCTTTATAACACTAAGTCTACCAGAACAATCCTGATGACTGCTTGTAACTGAAAAAAAATATTTACAGAGTAGCTGAGTCAAGACTAGACACTTCTCATAACAAAGATGACTTTACTTTTCCATTAAAAAAACCCATAAAAAACAATGAACTATCAATCCTCATGGGTTTGATGTATCATTCTTCTTCAATCTCATGTAAAACACATGGGGGGGAGAATCCCTCCATAGAATTGGGAAAGAAGGAAAATAGAAAGACAAATAAGTTATTAGTTGTATGTTTATTTTAAAATGAAGTCTTCCTTTAAATAAACAGACCTAGAGCTACAGAATCAATATTAGGATGTGAATAATACTCTGTCAAGGCTTCCAAAAAGAAAAGTCTGTACTTTGATCTTGAGGTGCCAAGGTCAAAAAGAGGTTAATGTCCCTCACACTTCTGTTCTGTAACAAAACTGTCGTGAGCAGCTTGTCTCTCTAGCCAGGACTATATGTGAGATTTTTCTGTCTAAACTTGGTAGATCAATGGAAATGCTGTAGAAGCTGTTGGAGGAGCAGTTTGCTGATCTCCTGATACAGCTGTCATTTATTTCTCAAGATCTTGCAATTACAATAAGCACTGTAGTACAGACACTGTTCAATGACAAAGCTGACAGCCTTGCTGTAAAGAAAGTGGAAGATTATTTTGGAAGCTAAGAATACTGAAAGCACCCTAATAGATTTCTTTGTGAACTCTGAAACAATCAATATACATCCATATTTTTTTGCTCCAGAATATCTTTCCAATCGTATTGGGAGGGAGAATAAAACAATAGTCAATTCAATTTTCACAGGTGAACAGGGCACTAGTTACTGGAAATACAGACTAACTTATGCAGTATGCTAACTAGAGCATAAAGTCCTTGGAAGTACAAGAGGGAAGGAATATGTTGGTGTTGTTACAGAGGATTTATGTACATTGGTATTTGACTGTCAGAGTCTGCTCTGTGGCCAGTGCTCCTGTCTCTACATTTCAAAAGGAAATTTTTCCAGGAGAATAACATTAGCTTATTTTTTGCTTGTTTGTTTTTTACTTTTAAGAAAAAGGTTAAATCTTTAAAGAGAGTAATCTGTCAGTAGAGACTCTCATGTGACAGTTTTTGTATGGACTGTTGAATAATTAGTTCTGGATATTGCTGCTCTTACAAGCTCCATTTTGCAATCAATAGGCATTTCAGTGTTCTGTATAGCTCACATTTGATCCATAGTAGTTATGTTAAAATACAAGAAATTAATAGCCTTTTCTATTTCTCTTGCATTTCATGGAAATACAACAGCAAACCTGGAATACTACTGGCTAACTGCCACAGGTTCAAGTAGTGATGTTGTATATTAATTGGAGTCCTCACTCTTCAGGATACTTAAGCACAAAAGTTTTCTTTTCTTTTTTCTTTTCTTTTCTTTTCTTTTCTTTTCTTTTCTTTTCTTTTCTTTTCTTTTCTTTTCTTTTCTTTTCTTTTCTTTTCTTTTCTTTTCTTTTCTTTTCTTTTCTTTTCTTTTCTTTTCTTTTCTTTTCTTTTCTCTTATTTTCTCTTATTTTCTTTTATTTTCTCTTATTTTCTCTTATTTTCTTTTCTCTTATTTTCCTTTCTTTTCTCTTATTTTCTTTTCTCTTATTTTCTCTTCTCAGCTGTCCTGGCTGCAGAGAGCTGCCAAGGGCTGGCTGAACAGAGTCCCCGTGCTGCCAGTGCCTAACTACCCAGATGCCTCTACAGAGGCCAAGGTTCTTTTCTATGTTAAGGGCCAAGGCAGTCCCCTTGTCCTTCTCCAGGTCCTGCCTGCTGCCAAAGAATACAGAGCAAAATGCCTTGATGAGTACCACAAGGGAAGCACTCCTGTACCCTCGCAGCACAGTGCCACCCCCTACCCCACCCCCCTGCCACTGAGCACAAGGGAGAGATACCATTTGGGAACCAGGTGTCCCCAGGGGCTAAGCCGTCTTCTGCCATAGAGCAATGGGGATGGACATGCTCTGCAGGAAGGACAGAAGCAGCCCCAGAGAATCTCAAGTACTTTACTGAAAGAGGAGGAGGGAAGAATTATACTGCCCATCTTCTGCCAATCCATCTGCTGAGTGGCCAAGTCCACTTTTGTTACCAGACAGGGTGGGTGGTGGCTGTTGCTCTGCACCAACCTGCAAGAAATGCACCTGCAGAAGAACATGGCCCCAGTGAGCTGCAGTGGCCTCTAGCGACGTGTGAGAGGTGGGAACAGCCAAGAGGTCTTGCTGTAGTCAGCAACCTGGGATGCGGCCAGCAGTGCAGGATGCCAGTGCTAGGCGAGGCTGGGACATGGGGACCTCACACAAAAGCAGCTCAAGCAATCCTCACCTTTCCTGGTCATCCACCAGTTTCTCCAGTCTGCTGGTGTGTAGTGTCATCACACGGGCAAGGGCAAATAAGCTGAAGGTGATAGATGATGCACCTTGATGCTGGGCTGAGGAAGCATCTGGTGGCAGAACAGAGACAGGAGGGACACTCACACCACTGTGTCAGCTCAGCTCCTTCAATGAAGAGTTTGATGGAGGCCATCCCTCTACTTCTTTTGGTGATCTGTGAATGGGGAAGGGGAAGAGAAAGAACTCTGTGAGACCCAGGAATCCTCTTCTCTTTCCTGCCAGCCCAGGGAGCACTACCAAGTGACCCTGAAACACCCAGGTACCACCCATCAGTTGAGCAAAGAGAAGCAGCAGAAATGCTGAGGATGTGACTGGGGAGATGATGGCTGGACACAGCTGGGTGAAGCAGCACTGCTACTAGCTCTGCCCAAGAGCTGCCTGAAGCCATGAGGTACCGCTTCCTAGTTCAGTAGCAGTGTTGCTGCATAGGACTACTCCTGGAGCATCCCCCCAGGGTGAACACTGACCCGCCCAGACTGAACTACCAGGCAGGGCTTACTCACACAGTGTGCTGACCCACAGCTTCTTTGCTACCTGCGAGGTGCAGAAAGAGAGCAGAAAGAGCCTGAGGCCCTGCTGTTCCCCAGCCTGTGGGCAAAGGTGGGCATCTGCACAGCCTTGCCCTATGGGGATGGCCACAGAGACAGGACAAAGCCTTGTGGGCCAGGATAGAGGCACTGCTCATCCCTGCGGTGAGACGGGGTAACTGGAAAGTAACAATGCAGGAACTGCAGGGCTAGATCAGGACAAGTGAGTTGGTGTGCTTGCTGCCTTCCCCCTCTTCCTTTGGATCCCCTTCCCTCTGGTCAGCATCTTCAGCTGGTCCGGGGCCAGGCAGAGCTGGGGCCCACAGGTGCTGCCATGTCTGCAGAGAGGAGCAGTAAACTCGAGGTGACATCCTTGGGAGCACCCAGGTCATCCTGCCTGGCAGAGCCATGTCCCCTGCACAGAGGCCCAGGAAGAGGCTGCCAGGCTGTGGGGGCAGCCACCAGCCATGGGCATTGCACTGGGGCAAACGCTGGCTGCTACCAGCTTGGTGGCTCTACAGTACACCTGCCATAGGTATGGACATGGGTGCATCCAGCACTAGGGTCAGGGGCCCTTGAGCTGATCCTTCTGTGTTCCTGCCCTGATGCCAGGGCCAGAGCTTGGGAGGAAAGGCAGCTGGGGTCCGTGGGCCTTACTTGAACTTGTCAATGACCAAGGCATCCCTGAAGAGGAGGTCTCTCTTCCTTGTTGCGCCGCCCTGGGTTGTCTGCATGCCCTTGTGGAGCAGCGGCTTGGGGGATGCTGGGATGTGTATGCACTGCTGGTCATCCCTGCAGAGCAAGCAACATAGCGCATGAGAAAGGCAGATGCTGTGAGGCCTGGCTGTGCCAGTGTGTCCCCGAGCCATGGGGCAACCCCACCTGGAGCCACAGCAGTAGTTCACCTGGCTCATTCTGCCAAGGACAGGAACAGCATTGCATGGGGCACTGGCAGGGTTCAGGATACTGTCCAGGCAGTCTGAGTGAGGCTGTGAATGTGGGGACCCAGTGCCGGGCAGTACTGCTTGGCAAAAACCTCAGTCTCCCCAGGGGGAGCATCAGCACAGCACCATCCCTGCAGACACTGCGGCTATTGCGTAGGCAGTGCTGGGTCAACACAGCATCCCATTCTGACCCCAACAATTGTGCTGTGAGCCGGGGGTGGGGGTGGAGGTCACTGAGGAGCTCTCCCCAGTTTGACCATGGTGGTTTCATACTGGGGACTCCAGACCTGGTCCCGGTTCTGAGCAGAGGGGAATGTCATGTCCCTCCATCTGCTGGTAAAGCTTTGCCTAGTGCAGCGCAGGGTACCACTCACCACTTTTGGTGGTGGCAGTTGCACCTTGCTGGTTTTTGTTCAGCTTGGTGTCTGCCAGGACCTCCAAGACCTTTTCTGCCAAGCTGCTTTACAGCAGCTTTATCAAGGCAGTTTTTGTCACAAGTACATGTGGATGTTTCCCTGGATACTTCATGCCCATGCCATCCGTAGCTGGTTCCATCCTCTTCCTGCAGGTCTCCCTGTGCCACTGCTGTGAGGTTTAGAGGGGCATATTTTCTACAGCCAAAGCAGTGCTCAAAGTTGAAAGGCTCTCTTTTGTGTAGGAGACAGGGAAAATGAGGATGAACCTTGACAACAAAGTGCAGAGACAGAGTTTCCACAGAACAGCAAGTGATAGCATTATTTACAAAATAGTATGGTTTAAAACAAAACAAAACAAAACAAACAAAACCAAACCCAAACATCCAAAGAAAACAGAGGTATAAGGAGTACAGATAAAAAGAGAACAAGTCAGCAAAAGTGGTTCTTCAATGGCCTTTGCTCTGTATTTTTCAACCTCTAAATATTGAAACTGCTGTCTTGTCCTAAATACTAGTGAGAAATTACTTCTGCACATGAATTAACAATATCACCTGGACAAAAATATTAGATAGCACCTTTCGTTAGTGTATCTGCTAAATTTCATTGTTTCCAGACAGAATGGCATATATATTAGGAAACATACATCCTAATAATTCTTTTTAAGAAGTATAGTAGTTTTACAGATGAAGATTAGAAATACTTTTTCCCCTACTCCTACCTCCTTTGCAAAAGTAGAATCACTGATACATAACTCTTGTCTATCCTAAAGACGTGTGCTACTGCTTCAAATGGAACAGACAGGCAGATGCTTAACAGCAACAGCTCCATTTGGTAAAGAAAAAGACCCAACAGTCAGAAAGGATTCTGATTTTCCAACACACACACACACACAAAAAAAAAAAAAAAGGATTTCGGAGGCTACATTGTGGGATATACCAAATGGAGCAAATTTTCAGAAAGTTCCTTGCAAAGTGCCTCTTCAGAAAGTGTCATCTAGAAACCAGTTATATGTAACCTGCTCCAAGAGGCAAGCCAGGATTACTGCCTACCTTGGCAAGTTATATCAATGTTCTCAACTGGGGCAATTAGGAGTTAGGAAGACTTAAAAATTTTTAGACATGAAAACTTCAGAGCACTTAAAGTTTTAGATTTAAGCCAACATAAAATATTTTTTTTTATACTTGGGCACAGGTGCCAAGTATAAAATGTATACATTTGCCAAATTCTATATAAGAATGTAGGCATGAGACTGCTTATGAAGAATTAATTCTTTATAAATAGAAATAAAAGCTCTCTTTTGAAACCTTTTAATGCCTGTACAACTTTTAAAGGTTCTTAGTTTGAAGTGTTTGTCATCTTTCAATTTGACAGTAATCTACTTGATAGGTTGAAGTCTTTGCCAGACATAACGTGTAGGATCTAGTTTGCCTGCTTTAGACTGCAGCAATAGAACTGCCTGGAACTTACAAGATTTCACAAAGTTAGAGAATATCACACAGTACTTGCGAGACTGCTGTAGACTTTGTAGTATTAGTAGTTAATCTAAGTTCAGCAGTGTAATTCAGTGTGAAAAGCTGATATCAACATTTAACACTTATTACAGAAATCTAGATATAAGTTTGGTATTCAAAAGCTCCAATTATAAGCAAAGTCCATGTCACTGTCACTGGACTTTAGTTGATAATAATAAAGCACAAAAAATTCTGCTGTCATTTCACCTTCAGAGTATGTTCCCATGCTATCATGCAGCATAAAATACAGAGATACTCAGCTGAACAAATATAAAGGAGACAATTGTTTCAGCAGAGTTGTTTAACCATATTAGGTACGCTGGTGTGTCTTGTACGGTTTCTGACATACTTCAGAAAGGAGTATGTGTCATTTCTGCCAGTTCTGTCAGAGTCCTCAAAATGGCAGTAGACACTTTTCTTTTGTAGCCCAAAGATGAGTTTGCCATTAGTTATAAAAGGGCACAGGCTTCTTGTTGATCTGGCAGTCTCAGGACTTCTTCATGGCTTGTTTTGGCCTGAGGTGATTTTATCTTGTTTTAGGTGTGATCATTTTCTAATGATCAATTGTCTTGGTCATAAAAGCTATTATGTATAACAGCTATTTTAAACCAACTAAGTTTTAATATTTTAGCAGTTGCAAGTATACCACAGGATACCGAAATACCATATTGAATTTATATACTAGAAGGAAAAGGCTGCAAAAAGTTTTGCCATGAAAACATGAGGTCTTTTTTTGTTAAAATCTTTTTTCCCCTCTATTTTGTTTTACTCTGATAGCAGAGATAGTTGTGCTTTATTATCATTACCCTTATCAACTAAAATTGTCCTGTACCTAAAGGGCACACTTAAAAGTCTTTTGTCATGGAGTATAATAAAATATCATTGGACCATTTTGCCTGCTTTTTATGAAGTATTATATATGCATAGTTTCTGGAATTAACCAGTGAATATACTTACTGTTTGTTATTTATTTGTTGCATTAGTATGAAGTGCTGAAGTTCATTTTTCTTGTGTTTTTATTTCGATCAGATTAATGCAACAGCTCAAACTTCTAACAAATGCTGATAATTTCTCTCAGATGGAAACTGATGCAAAACTTTGATTTTTCTGGGTGTTGAAATGTGTTTGCTTTAGTATTTGAAAGTGAGGCCTGAGGACCCTTCACCTTACAAAGCAGTTTTTGCCTCAGAGGGCAGTGGCCCAGGGGAAATAGTAACTCTTCCTTTCTTCCTTACCTATACCTGTGGGCAGTGAAAGAGTGGAGTGTGGGCACAGCCTGAGCTGACCTAAGCACAACGGGAAAGGAATATAATTTGCTATGAGTCAGGCAAATTCTTGCCTCCTGATAAAAGCTGCTCTCTAGAGTAGAACTCCATTATGTCTTTCTGAGGCATGATTCTTCCTCAAAACTACTTAAATGAGAATGACATAAATCTATACATTCTTTACATTCTTTCGCAAGCAAACACACTTTACTTCTTTGCTGAACAACGAGAAAAGCTTAAGGCTTTGCAAGTCAGCCTCCTATTTGGAACAGAAATGATATAAAGTCACATAACCTCCTACAGGTTGATTTATCAGCTGTGCACAACTCCTCAGTACTTCTGTACAAATTATAAGAATCAACATCCTTGTTTCAGTATAACTTCACCAAGACTTTTAAGCTATGGATGTGAGCAGCAAGAAAGGTGACCTGTTTAGAAGGGGAAAGTTACTGAACAGAAGAAAATGCTGAAATACTGACAGAGAAAATGCCTGCCAGCCTGGGAAGTAGGCCTGTGAACCAGAACCATCCTTGAAAAGTGCAGCTGGCATCTTTGAAAGACAGCTGGGTACCTAGAAACCGGAGACATCCTGGGATATCATCAATAAGTGTAAATAGAAGGAACTTCTATAAGGGCAACTTACCTTGTGAAAAGGGGAAAAATAGTCTGGAAAAGAGGGAAAACATCCAAAGAAAGTAAGAGTCTGTACCTGCTGGTAACTGCAAGAACAGGAAAAAAGAGCCTGGAAAACATAAAAATTGGTCTGAGAGAATAGAAAATAATCCATTCACCATCACAGGCGAAAAACAGAAATTAAAAGCATGTATTTGCTGCTGGAAGTCATGCTGTTCAATGCCCTTTTATGTCTCTGTGATATAAGAATGACTTAATTTTTGCCCAAAATGGACGACTTCTCTCTGAGAACATGCTGCACATACTGTAATAAAGTGCAGAAATGTAGAAGGTAAACTCCTCTGTGCCGATGTGTGTTATGGAGTCTTGTGAACTGAGGGTTGGGTCTCTCTGCACCCACAGGCCAGGTAACCCCAGACAAGGGGTAGCCAAAGCTATGTAGCCAAAGCCAAATGTTTCTGCACTCCTGAGTAAGGCAACACTTGTCTATGGAGCTGGGGCAGCAAGATCTGAGACAAAACCTCTGATGATTCAGACATGATAATTTTCCTTTGTGCTACTGTGAAGATTAGCAGAGCTGGGAGCAGTGACTACTCCTGCCCTTAGGCGTAGCCATAGCCCACGTGTTATAATGTCATGAAGGCAGTTGTATTGGGTTTTCAGGGCTTTGGACTAGAAAATAGAGCATATTCCACTTTCTGTTTTCGTCTGCTCAAAGAATTACACTATTTTGACAATACTAACATCTGGGTTTCACCCTTGGCCTTATCCAAGTCCATGGTATTCTAAAAACACTACCTCTCCACTCAGAACAGGCCCACATTGCATAGTACAAATTAATGCAGACATCTAACCTAGCTCTAAATGAGTATGGATGTGTTGAAAATAATTTCAACAACAGGGAAACAATAGTAGCATTAAAGGCTGTAATATCCACTATTTTGGAGTCTGCTGAAACCTTAGTAATTTCAAGAGTATACTGAAAAATATTTGAGAGTGGTATGATACAAGCTTTACATGCCTACGTTGTAGACATGTATGTGATGGGCAGCCCAAAACTTCCTACCAGGTAGATGGAAAGAAATAAGAAAATTTAGGGCAACTATTTTTAAGACTTAGTTCAGACAGCTATGTCACGATTAAAAGACCCTTGCTGTAAAAGTTATTTTTCTGCAGATGGGGAAACTTAAGATGGCTAGTTTAGTAGTAGAGATTTGCATCTTAAAGATGATTTCCACTGCAGACGTGTTTTTGGGTTATTTCTTTATCTGTACCTACACAGACATATATACTGGCAAAACAAGCATAATTCTTTTCTATTTCCAACTTGGCAAAGAAAGCCAGAGTGCTAGCTTAAAGAAATCGGTGGTATATTTAACCTGAAGAAAGAACTGACAGATAATTAAGATTAATGAATATTGAGCCTTTCAGATTATTGCTAATCCATTCTCACAGATGGAATGGGTTTGTCCAAATTATGAATTATATGTTCAGAAATTTGATCAAACTTGCTTCTGGGCCTTGGCTCCAGAAAGAAACATTGTGAAGCCAGATTATTTACCACATTAAGGATTTTATTGCTTCATCAATAAAGTGCTTGTGGTGTAAACAGTTCTAAGGATGCATTTAAAGTGGAGTTGTCAAGAGTGTTCCAGGTTGTTCTGACTCTCTTATGATATAAAGAAGTAAAATTTGCATTGACTTCCAGAGACAAGTTTAAGCCAATAGTAAGTACTTAAAATTCTCAGCACTAAGATATGATAAGTGTTAAAAATTAAAAGTTCAATCTAAAATGAGATTTTCTTGAGAGATACTATAATTTGAATTTTACACCTTTCAGTTATTTCTAAAATTCAGTTGAATTATTCTTTGCACATTTATTATCAATCTTATAGTGAAGTCATGGGAACAGATTAATCTCCACAAATTCAAATGCTTTCCACCTCACTTTAGTATTGAATAGCATTTGGCTATCTAAGCCTAGACCTGTACTTGTACTTGTAAGGTAAAGGAAGTCATGTTCTCCAGCTATAAGACTAAATGGTATAAAAAGGCTCAGTCCAGAACAGTTTAGGATAAATATTTCCTACCCTACAAACAAGCA
This sequence comes from Falco peregrinus, assembly GCF_023634155.1. Taxonomy (NCBI): domain Eukaryota; kingdom Metazoa; phylum Chordata; class Aves; order Falconiformes; family Falconidae; genus Falco; species Falco peregrinus. The sequence continues at coordinate 86,444,375 of NC_073724.1, forward strand.
GCCCTACTGGCTGAAAACAGTGACTATATCAGTCATTGTCAGTGAAAAGATTAGTTGAAAGAAGGTAAAACTGTAGGAACAACAACAAAAAATGTTAAACCAAACAGGGTTGTTTCTGTCAATTATAACATTACCATCTATGAAAAGACTTGACTTTACTTCAATGTTCAGTCATCTGTGTATGAACATGAGACCCTGCATGCTGTAGAGGTTGCACTCTGGTCATGCTTAAAGGCTGAATTTACATGCTTACAGTATTTGAATGATGTCTGTGGGCTGACATGTACATAACACAGAAATACCAGGGGAACTTTCCCCATTTAGGTCAAGCTTACGATATATATGATTTGAAAAACTTACACAGAAAGACCATACTATAAGACCACATATATGAGTGTACGAGACCATACTGAATCCCATGATTCTCTGGCTGGATCTCCACCCCTACTTGAAATTCAAACTAGCCAAATTATTTTAGTAATCAACAGTCTCCTCTGCCTATGCTTGCATTTTGGATGGTAAAAACTTTTTAACAAGGACTGTATTTGTTTTGTCCTTTAAAAGGTGAGTTTCAGGTAAATAAAAAGAATTTAAATGACTAAAGAGAATTTTAGACCAAATCTACTGCCAAACACATGCTTTATAATAATCATGAAAAAGATCAAAAAGACAATCCCATCCCATGGATGTTCAAGCAAATAACAGAACACTCATCCTGCTACTATAAAACTTACTACATGAAGTTAAAATCAATCCATAATTATCAGATTAATATGAATTTTTTAGGATATTTAGATACCATTTGAGAAAAGCTTTCCATAATTAATATTAATACTTGTTATTTTTGCTATTATATTTTAAGTGTTAAGCCTAGGGTCTGTGGTCAACCCATCCAATTATTTCTTATGATTTATAACGCTGATCTTAATTTTACTTTATAGCTCAGTAACAACCTCTAATATTCAAATTTCATAATGCATTAGAAACAAAATGCATGCACATTCTTTTTTGTGTTTGATTTTTATACAAAAAAATACTTCTGTCAGCAGGAAAGATGTTTTATTTAAGCTTTCATCTCTCCTGAGTGTGCTTCTCAAAAGAGAAGAATGGGTTACTTATTATTTGAAAGACGAAGTTGGTATTGGAAGACTTGCCTATTAGTCCTTCCTTCAGCTTCTATATGGCAATAAAAATTACTTCTAATGCCTTTGATGTTTCTCTGTGTAGTTTCAGTATCTTTGTTACTTTAGGGAATATCTTCCTAGCTGCATGCAAACTATTTAGTTATATGCAGAGAAAGGTAATCTGATTTGCCTTTGGTAATCTTTCCCTTTAAGCTTCCAGGCATAAATTATTTTGATAGGGTTAACTGCCTTTCACTTAAAGAAAATATTTTGCTGTGATGCTTTGTTTCACACAGTATATTACAGAACAAATTATTTAGCCTATTCAATGAAGTTATCACAGCATGCCATACAAAATAAATATATTCAAAATAAAAATCTAAACCCCCCTTTAAACAGAGATTTCAGATTCTAACTTAATAATGTAGGCAATTCTGCATCATTAAATGGATGACTGAATAGCTACATATTTAAAAGAATCTTAAATTCAGAATGTGATATTCATAACTACAGATTTGGTAGGAGATCATTCTACAAATTAGGCTAATGGAGTAGTAAAAGTGAATACCTTCTCTTCAGAGAAGTCTAAATCTGTATTATTAATAGGGAAAGAAAAAAAAGTACCAACTTGCAGTGAAGGGAAAAAGTTTAGGGTCCTCACAACACGATAGGCTATGCCTAATAAATATACACAGTTAATTATTAAAATAAAGAAGAAAAACATTGGGTCTGAATTTCTTAACATATGATAGCATCCCTTAATTTCAACAATCTAATAAACAAATAAGCTTTAAAAATTGTAGTAAATATATTTTATAAATTAGCACATTTATTCCTGTCAAATAATCAGTAATTTTTGTGATGTAATGTGTTTTAGTAGAGGGAAAGATTGTACAGATAATGAACATTCTGCAATGGAAGATTTTTTAAAGTTTGAAGAATTTACTCTTTCTTTCCCTACTAAAATGCTGGAAAATAAACTATGCAAGTTATTTCATTCTCTTGAAAAACAGGGCATGCCAAGTGACTAAGGGTATAAAAAAATGTTTCAGATGTCATGGTAGATTTTTTGAAACAACAGCAAGTATTAATCCACGCTCCAAAACTATCTAAAAAAAATTTGTGCTTATGGGGAATAGTGTATACTGCCATAATCTGCAGGTGAGATTTGCTGTGAATGGAGTCAGCACACAGTGTCACAACAGTATCAGGAACAGAGAGAAAAAAATTCTGTGTTGGCAACAGACTGGATAGCTAACTCACTTGTATCTTCCACTGCAGAAAACTTGCTAGAAAATACCTCTTCAGAAAAATGGTTTGGGTGAAATCTGTCTTCCTTGTTTTTAAGGTCTGGTGATAGGAGGAAAACTTCAGGATAAGGTAATTCTTTCCATTAACTAGAAAATATATTCTTTCCTTATGTAGAACTCATCTCTAGCATGAAAAAGGGCCTCTTCCAAATTTCAAGAATAAATTGATGTTATTACTCATAGCAGTGACTATTCTTCAAACTGGTCAGTGAATTCCAGTGACGTACTTCCAAAACTGCTCCGAAATAATCTTACCTGGCCTCCACTTCAGTCTTAGCAAGTGTGTGCTCCAACTGGTTTATATATTCCTATTACAAAGAAAACAGTTGACTGCCTCATCCACAAAAACTGCAACCACACTTGGTCTTTGGGGGCTTAATCTGTAATTTTTAAGCTGTCTCTTAGAATTTAGAACTGGGAAGAATTTATTTTTTAAAAAATATTTTTCTTGTTTTGGCACATCTGAAGAAAAAAAGTCTTTATTTTGGGTTGAAGTGTGTCATCTTGCCTTCAGTGCTTCAGACATTGTACTTTCCTAAGTAGCAGGAAATCTGATGTTTGATTCACCATGGCTTACTTTAGTCTTTCAAATCTGCCTGACACTGCTTGACACTAATTATCTGGTTGGGGAATATGTTATCTAGTCACTGAGAATTTTCGGTATCTTACTACATTTAATTGTTTTCCATTAGAAAAATTAAAATGTGTCCTGCTGACATTTAGACCATTATACCTTTGACCTCAGCTTATCAGGATTTGGTTAAAATCCACAAACTACAACTGTGGAAAATGTATATCTACCAATAACAAGACAGATCAAGTAATTATTTTTTCTTTCCAACATGGGATTGAGAATCTGAGTTGGTTGGTTTTTTGTTGGGTTTTGGGTGGTTTTTTTTTTGTTCATATGAATATTTCAACAGTATGGACATATAACTTCTTAAGCTAAATAGTAACAGTGCACAGAGATACTTCCAATGTTTAGTACTCAAAGATATTTCTCTGTGAAACTCTTCAGGACTACAGCTAACAGCATGCAGTCCTATGATTTAGGCCACTCTTTTTTAGTACAAGATTGATGTACTAATCCCTTCAAAACTCAAAGCTACTGACAACCTACCAAAAGCAACAAGTCTCATCCTGCTCCCATGAAAATTCTCCAGAAACTCTGTAAGACTTCTTTTATTATTAGCTGGTCCTCAAGTAACACCCACACTCATTCTTGTTACTGTGCAGTAGCACTTGCTCCAGGATCTTCTGGACGTGCTTTCCCTGTCAACCCACATTTCCAACTCCTAAGTAAATTGGGTTCTTCACCAGCTAGCTGCCAGGTACTTCTCACTTCTTTTTTAACACTTGTTAAAAATACTAAGTTCCTTCAGTCTCTTCTGTTGCTGGCACTTTCCCCTTTCTTCCTTTCCATCCTTGTCACATCTGCCTAAATTTATCATCACTATGACAGTGCAAAAGGCCTTACTTTGAAAGGCTCAGCTAGTGGACATACTGCAACATTTTCCATTAATCTCTACCAATCAACTACTATCTGTCTCCAGGATCATAATTTACTTTTTTTTCCCCTTCTTTTTCGCCTTTTTCTCCATCCTACTGAGACTACTCAACATTTACTATGTTAAATCCTGAGACAATGCTTTCTAAAAGTATCATATAAGATGAAGATATGCGTGGAGCTGGATCTGAAATATTAACTTTAGATACAGTTGATCACCAGTTACCCAAGTGTGAGTGTAGACTACCAGAAAAATGGCTTCATTCCCTCTCCTCCCTCATTGCATACTTCCTCTGCTTTCTCAGCAATCACGAGGTCAAATGGTGATCAGGGTATCTATCCCAAGACGCATTAATGCAAAACCCGCAGTTACTTATCAAGCAAATCAGTTCCCTCTTGCTCCTCTAAAGGCCATCCAGATACACAAATGGTCATTGCAAGGGCACCGTGAGCATGGAGCTGGGGACAGAAGGGCACAACAGGAGTGTCTCTTTCAGCAGCAACCTGCTGAATTAAAGCAAAAAAAGCTTACTGTGAATCTTTTTGTTTGTAAACCTACCGGTTTTAACAGTTTCATCACAATGACCTCACTCATTTAAGTACACAAGCCCAGAGATTTCCTACATGAGTAGTCTTACTGAGTAATGTGCTCTTAATTGTTATTTTCATTTCACTGACAAGGAATGTAGGATCCAAATTACCTCCATACTGTATATTGAACAATAATTCAAAATTGCTTTTTAATGTCTGCCTGTCGAATCAAGAGAAGAAATTAAAGAATCAAAGAATTATAGAATGGTATGGGTTGAAAAGGACCTCAAAGACCATCTAGTTCCAACCTGCTTGCCATAGGCAGGGACACCTTCCCCTAGACCAGGTTGCTCTGAGCCCCATTCAGGCTGGCCTTGAACACTTCCAGGGTTGGGGCACCCACAACTTTTCTGAGCCACTTGTTCCCGTGTTTCACCATCTTCACAGTGAAGAATTTCTTTCTAATACCTAATCTCAACCTAACTTCTTTTTTGGTTTGAGACTGTTACCCCTTGTCCTAGCACTACACTGCATGATAAGGAGTCCCTCCCCATCTTTTCTATAAGTTCTCTAAGTACTGTAAGGCTGCTATGTAGTCTCCTTGGAGCTTTCTCTTCTCTAGGCTGAATAATCCCAATTCTCTCAGTCTGTATTCATAGAGGAGGGTGTTTCAGCCCCCTCTTCATTTGTGGCCCTCCTCTGGACCCACTCAAGCAGGTCTGTGCCTTTCTTATGCTGGGTGCCCCAAAACTGAACACAGTACTCTGGGTGGGGTCTCATGAGAGCAGTGTAGAACAGAACCACCTCCACTGACCTTCTGGACTCCTTGGGCTGCAGTCTAGGATGCGATTCGCCTTCTGGGCTGCAAGTGTACATCACCAGCTCATATTCAGTTTTTTATCCACAAATACCAAGTCCTTCTCTGCAGGGCTGCTCTCAGCCCATTCATCGCCCAGCTTGATCTTCTGATGGACCCTCTTACATTTAAATAAGTTGACAAAATTATGTACATACCAAGTTTAAACAGGTCACTTTCCACATTTGATTAGCTATAATGTACTATCCACTCATAGTTTCTTTTGGGTACTCCAAATTATTCGTGTTAAAAAAAAAGTTTGAAAGTATTTTTTATGAAGTATATTTGTTTCACCTTTAACAATCCAAATGTCAGGAGTCTGCTCCAGACATATAGGCTTGGTTTCTAATTTAAAAAAAAAAAAAAGGAAAAAAAAAAAGAGGTGTGCAAAGTGCTTCAGCATACCTTAGACACTTTTTCTTAGGACTGAATGCATTCTTTTTCTTGGAAATTCTATTTTTCCTTCCTGGTTATAGAGAAGACCTAGGCAGATTAGTCCAAAGTCTAAGTTTTAGATTGCTGAAAGTGATAGAGAGAAGTATCTCCACTCAACATATTCAATTTTTGTTAAAGGAATCTCCAGAGGTTGTTTGACAGTTCAACATTTGTCTCATGATCTCTATTTTGAAGATAATTATTTCACAGATATTTCCTATGATTTCTGTGTTACTAATCAAGCCAGGGAATTGCATTTTTTAAGAAAAACTTATCACATAATTTTCAAGCTATTTATGTCTTTAAAAATTGATATTTTTCTTAGACACCAAATAGCAGAATAGCCTCTTTTCTTTGCTTTTCATAGACTTGAAGGTATCATATGAAATGGTTTACATTAAAATGAACTAGTTCAGTATCTACAGGTGAAAAATGATTGGCAATATAATGTTCACTGTCAGTAAGTAAGGTCAAGAAAACAATAAAGTAACATCATAGGATATAGTGACATGGCCATGTCAGGTCTTGTCTTCTCTAAAATTGCATTTAAATACCTTCAAAACACAATTGTGCATGAGAAAGTTATAACATCAGGACAGTTTGGGGTTTTATTCTATGCTATTTCATGCACTGTCCTTTGAATTTCCTTTGACAAACTACACTAGCAGAATGCTGTTCTTCCCATAAATTGTTTAACCAAACATTTTTGCTCTAGATTTTGTCACATATAGAAGTAACTGGCAACTGGACAAAGATCTCATCTTTTTAATGATAATGGTAATAAAATCTAATTCAATCCTTGTATTTAAAATTATATGTATAAGTATTCGAAGGCTGTAAGAAAAGGAGTACATGTTAGAAAATTTCAAGTTTTGTAACAAGATGCGCTCTTCTTCCTAGTAAAATCATAAGTTAGAATGACAGAACACATGTAAACTTGGAAATATTTAAAGTTGCCAAATATATTTTAGTAGAATATTAATGGGAAATACTTACCATGCTTTGGTGTTTTTCATTCACATAAAATTTTTATTTAATAGGAATTTTTCACTTTCAAGGATTTCTGAAGTAGCTGCCAAAAATGCTCTTTTATAGGTTGCCTAACTGTTCAACTGCCATGCTGTATATTCATGGAGATCTCCATTATCTAAATGTCTTTAGATTAGGAACTCCAAAGTTTCTAAACTCCCACAGCCAATTGGATCCCCTCTTTTTTGGCTCTATGCTCAGACAGTTTCTGAACTCTTAATTAAAAAGGCAGTCTTAAAGCTATCTGACCTGTACTCTGGGAAAAAGTAAATAATGGGATACCCAGTTTCCAGGTTTCCAGGTTCCAGGCTTTCAGCTTTGTTTTACAATGTCTGTGATTTATATATCCTCTGGGAATAGTTCAGCTCCCTAGAGAAGCTTCAGTAAACCAGATTTCCAGATATTCTGAGACCCACAGCTGCATCTATGGTGAGAACTGAGAAAAAACAGACTCTATTAATGCAGCAATTAGAGGTAAGCAGACATAAAATTCTCAAAAGTCACACGAACTCCCGTCCCTGGTTACTAATACTTCCCAAGCAGCTGGCTGTGCTGTAGTGTGGCAAGTGGGTCAGGAATTCCAATGAGCCTGTATTATCTAAGAAATATCCTCAATATTTTCAAATAAAATGCTGTATGGCTGTAGTTCCAAAAATATTTTCAGATTCTATTCTGTGTTTTAAAAGGTTTTAAAAAAAGTAAAATTGAACAAACCCCCACATGATTTATGTGTAAATACAGTTGGATTTCCTAGGGATGGCAGATCTTGGCTCAGAAAGGTCCTAAGAGTTTGAGAGCACAAACTGTTAAGTGTGTTAAGTCACTGGTTTTGTCTCTTGGGCTATAAACAAGGTTGGTGTCAAAGGCCATATTTTCTGTCTTTCTTGCCTTTTCTATCCTTGAGAGAGTTTGCCTGTGCTGTTCTTAAAATATTAAGCTCTGTTTTTAACATGTTGGATCCAACAGGGTTATTTCCACTGACTATTTTTCTGTTTCTTTCTGAAGGAATGTTTTCCATCTGTAAATGCATCTGGAAAGACAATTAAGGTTTATACAGGAGACAATGAATTTAAAGGGAATGTGAAAAGGAAAAAATGTAAGCTAAAAAATATATTAATTCCAACTACTTCCAGAACCTCTGCTGTTTCTTGTAAGAAAAAAAAAAAAAATTGAAGAAGTTTAATGAAGGTTTATGGCTGAGGCTAAAGCATTTGATAAACTGATAGATCTCTTATTACTCTTGTTAAAAGGGAAAAACCCGTGTATAAATCTCAAGGATCTTCAAGCAGCTGGAGGTTAGGTGGCAGAAGTTACAGTATGTGAGATGGCAGTAAACCTCTATATTTAGCCAACTTCACTGAGTGACTTACGAAAACAGTCCAAAAAGCTTAGAATATGATTCAGCTGACCAGACAGGATGAAGTAGATTCTTTTGTCAACACACATACATGAATCTAGTGCCGTTTGGGAAGCCTGAGTGCTCTGCCTGTCTCCCATTTGCTGTGACACACCAAAAGGTTGTGCTGCCATTCAGCAAGACCTGGATAAGCTGGATAAGATTTGGGCAGAGAGGAACCTAATCAGGTTCAGTAAGGGCAAGTGTAGGGTCCTGCACCTAGGGAAGAATAACCCCATGCACCACTATAGGCTAGGCTGACCTGCTGGAAGGCAGCTCGGTGGAGAAGGACCTGGCAGTTCAGGAGGACAGCAAGTTGCCCATGGGCCAGCAGTGTGCCCTTGTGGCCAAGAAGACCAGTGGGGTCCTGGGGTGCATTAGGAGAAGCATGGCCAGCAGGTTGAGGGAGGTGATCCTGTCCCTCTACTCTGCCCTGGTGAGGCTGCATCTGGAGTGCTGTGTACAGTTCTGGGCTCCCCAGTTCAAGAGAGACAGGGTTCTGCGGAGGGCTATAACCTCTTAGGGGACTGGAACATCTCCCTGATGAGGACAGGCTGAGAGAGCCGGGCCTGTTTAGCCTGGAGAAGGGAAGACTGAGAGGGGATCTTACCAATGCATACAAATATCTTAAGGCCAAGTGTCAGGAGGACGGGGCCAGGCTCTTTTCAGTGGTGCCCCGCGACAGAACAAGTGGCAACCAGCACAAACTGCAACACAGGAATTTCCATCTGAATATGAAGAAGAACTTCTTTACCTTGAGGGTGACGGAGCACTGAAACAGGCTGCCCAGAGAGGTTGTGGAGTCTCCTTCTCTGGAGATACTCAAAACCTGTCTCGACGTGATCTGGTGCAACCTGCTCTAGGTGAACCTGCTTTAGCAGAGAGAGCAGGGGGGAAGACAATTTCCAAAGTCTCTTCCAACCCTGACCATTCTGTGATTTTTTTATTCCAGAAGGGCCTGAATATCTCATAGGTTGCATGTCATCTTTATCAACTTCATCAAAATGTCTGAGACACCTCAGCGTGTTTCAAATGCTTGTATGGAGTTGGGTCCTCAGTGTATACTTTACAGTAAGCTGAATTTTTCTCCAGATTACACTGGTAGTATTGACTATGGCCAAGATTTATCAAGTAAACACATCTTCAGTGGTATTTTTAGGTGTTGTGAGGTACCTACTAGTCAGCTACCCCCTTAATAACCAAGTCCCGTTTTATAAATGCCAGGTTCACAGAAGTGTCTTGAGTACTCTACATGATCTTAAAGAGCATGGACATCTACATTTAGACAACTGTAGCCTAAGACTGCAGTCAATTGACTTAAAATGGACATTAGGCCCTTAGTTCAAAAGTTCACACCTACTGTTAGACATTTACGTTTAGTTATCTTAATTTGAAGGTAAGTCCACCTATCATATTTTTTTCTTTATAAGTACAGTTTTATTGGCAGTAGATATTTTGAAACTTATTAGCTATTTTCTGCTGTTTTCAGCTAAAAGTGAAAATCAACCATAATTGTGGACATGGTCACACTAAGCATTCAATACCTGCAGAAGAAACAAGAGCTTCAGAATTTTACACTAATAATCTTCAGCTGTAATGACCAAACTGAAAATTTAAAAAAAATATACATAATACTGTATAAACTTGCAACACATTTACTGTTATACAGTACACTTTCAAAGATGACTGCCTTGCATAGATTCATCAGGGCAATACTATTTAAAATTATACTATATGCAAGTAAACCCAAATCTAAAATAGTCAAACATATAAAACACAATTAATTTGAGAGACCTCTGACCATCCCTTAAGTGCAGGACAAGATAAATGATGGCATGTGTCATTAGAAAAACCTCAGCAGCTGCAATATTTTGCTATCATTTACTTGATAGAATCAGACCACAAATCAAAACCTGTAATATCAACGTTGTTGTTATTCAGATAACTGCATCTGAAATCTTCCCTGCCTTTGATAAGTTATACTTACCACAAGGAACATATAATGGCAAACATTTTACTTCATACACCATCGTATCTCACAGATTTAGCATTGCTAGGTATTTGACTTTATGAAGATTCCAGTAAAATTTTGTCTGCAAACAAAATGCTTACTAACACCTAATCTTTCTCACTGGAGTGTGCTAGCCATGTATAACAGTCATGGTATCTAATTCATAATTCCAAGTTGTTCCATGGAGAACTTTTTTTCTCTAGCTTTGGCCACTGTGGTCACTGTTTTGCACCATCCATGTATTCGGTGTTTGGGGGTTTTTTTGGGTTTTTTTGGGGTTTTTTTGTTTTTTTTTTTAATTGAAAATTTTAATTTTCTGTTTACTATTAGGAAGCTAGTGATTCAACATAGTGTTTGTCACTTCTAATCTTTAATAATGTTATGAACTTTCTATTCCTTGCAGTATGGTGTGGTTTTGGCTTTTTTTCTCATACTGGTAATAGAATATATTCTTTAAGAATGGATTCAGGAAAACATCTTGCTTTTTGAATTAAATATTAGGTGTTGAATGCAACGGGATATATGATTTTCTTGTTCATCTTTGTTATATGTGCCAAAAAGTTCTGTAGCAAATTGATATTTTTTTTTTTTTAAAGGGCTTTATTATTATTATCGTTATTACCATTACACAATCATATGAATTTCAGGGTGCATTTCCAAACTGATAGAAAATTCTCAGCTATCTTAGTCGCTTTCTTTCCATGTAAGATAACATGCAAATTATGAGTGTGAATCCTCTTGTGAACAAGGTGAATACCTGGGTTGCATCTCTTTCAGTGTCCAGCCTTTTCTGTGTGAAAATATCAGGAATTTGACCATTTGATAAAGTCTCATTGAATGAAAGTCACCTCAGGGTAAAAGGCTGATATAAGACTTCTGCCAACAGCCAAGGAGAGATGATTATGAGGTCTGTGCCTATCTTCCTAAAAAAGAACTTCAGATTGGTCACACATATGTTATAGCAAGATAACTGCAACTGGGAAGTCACATCTGCATTCCTGAAGCAATCTTTGTATGTATCGTTATACAAGAAAAGCTACCACAACTTTTACAGCCTCCCTGGACTAGTCTACCTAGTAAAAAACAGGAATGGAGTGTTTGGACAAGAGACATTCAGTTACCAACAGCACACTTGGAGATGGTTCTCAAAACACCTTTCTGAACATTTTACCAATAAAGAGGACACAAGTCCAACTTTCTGTGGCCTAGAGCTATTGGGTAGCATTCCCATATAGCTTCCTATTAATTTTCCAGTTATTTCCAAATGAAACAAAATATTTCCATTACTTATAACGTGCACTGAAAATTGAAACTCAATACTGCATTCTTATTTGTTAGAAATGCTCCAAGTAATTAATGTTGAATTAATGTTAGAAATTTGTCTGACATCTTCACTAATTCCAAAAGAACTCTTGGATTAATGATAATACAGTAAATATCAAAAGAATTAATAATGATTAGGCTATCATTTTGAAGTGCCATTCTCAGTTAAACAACCAGCAATTTTCATATATTTTTAGCAACTTTCTGTGGCAGGCCTTTATAACAAGCTACAAATCATCATTATTTCTTTCTGTATTCATGTGCTAATATTAATCAGGGTAGCTACTTATGCGTGTGTGTAGATAGCAATGCAGTAGTGGATCTCCTAGAATTACAGAGTAATTGAGTGTCAAGTATTATTACGGCAGGCATTCTTTTGAGATTTTTCTCTGATGTTCATGCTTTGCTTTTTATTTATTTATTTTTAAACCTTTTTCTCTATGTTTTCTAGGTTTCTATTTGGAAAAAAAAAATCAAATTACTGACTTCAAAGAAAACTTAGATATGTCTTAAAACCTATCAAATTAAAAGCTTTCAGAGAACTGGGTGGTTTTAAGTGTCCAGTCTGAAATATCCTGAGGATAATCCTAAAAAGGTGAGTGCTCCACTGCTTAGCATTTTCAAATTCCTAGTAATAACGAAGATATTTCAAGGTGTTAACCCAAAAAAGTAGAACACTGAATGTCTGTATAGTGGAAAGTAGTCAAACATGCTCCCTGGCAACTTCATAATTTTGCTTCAGGACAGATAATCCTATCCAGACACCGCTTAGGAACACAGTGGGAGATAGCCATGGATGAGCCATATCGTTCCCAAGTTTCAATATAGTAGCAATTCTATTCAAGGGAAGAAGAGAGTTTAACTGTAGGTGGCAATTAGAGAGAAATGCTCTACAACTTGTCTTCAGGAGCAGAGGAAAGGTTTTACTGCATTTTATTTTCTATCATGAATGTAGCCATTACAAATGGCTGCAAATTATTAAAACTATAAACAGTATTTGTTTGATTTGGGTGGCAATGCTGTGATTCTCACAGCACCTTCTCTGCAAGTTGTGGTCTGTCTCTTCTGGTGTAGCACTTGCAGGTCTCCTGTGGCACTTGGGTTTCTGAAGACTGCTTCAGAGAAGAGGTGGAACACTTGCTTGTTAACTTCACTGTTACACATGCCTGTATGTTCCATTGAGAATGAAGTGTGCACTGCCATTCTCCTTTGCTAAAGGAAAACAACACATATAAATGCAAAAAAAATCAAGAACAGTAAGAGAACACTAAAATGTACTGCCTGAAAGATTTCGGTGACACTGATATTTCCTTCAGCAGTGTCACTCCTGGATTTTTTAACATGCTTGCCTGAAACATTTTTTAGTATAATTTCTAAATAAAATGTTCAAAACTTGTCAGGTGACTAGAGATTATTTTTAATTCTGTCTGAATTGAAACTGAAGTCTAAAATTTTACAAAAGCTTAGTAAAACTTCTAAGATAAAACATTTAAATAAAAAATTCCTGGTCACCTATAATACCCAGCTAACCACTATTCATTTTCATGTTTCCTTCATATGAGAACTAATATTAACCTGCAACAGTTGAAGAAGAGGAAATAGAATACAAACATTTTAAATACCCCTTCTAAATTTCTGTTAAAGGAGACAGAAGAGGCAGAAAATGCACAGAAAAGATTAAGATAATTTATGTATAAAAGAATAAAAGACACTGAGAAGATTAAATTTAGTCTTTTCTGGCAGTTTCATAGCAACAAGTTAGAGATGGAAAGGGTCTATTAGATTATTCATTTCATCTCTCTGTCAAGAAAGGATTTTCTTCAACTATATATATTTCCTGTGCTTTGTCCCATCTAGTGTTGAAAACGCCAAATGATGAATCTTCTACCACTACCCTTAGGAGACTATTCCAAATCCTAATACATCTCCCTGTCAGGATATCTACCGATATTCAGTCTAAACTTTCCATTTGTTAATCTCACCTCATTAATTCTAGGATAGCTTCTTTTCCATATAAAATAATTTCTCTTCTCTTCTACTGTCTTGCCAACTCTCTCATCCCTCTTAGTTACTGTTTAGCTATAATCTTACTTTTAGCTCTTTCATCATAACTCTGAAGTCATTCCCTCCAGCTCCCAATATAATTTTTTCTTCTTGTCCCTGATTTCTGCCAATTTGTGGTTATTTTCTTGGTAACATGATATCTAACATTTCCTGATAAATGTGGAGGTTGAACCATAGGTATTCTGTTTTCTACCTATATTAATACTGAATAAAACTTATGTTATACTGTCACCCTTCAGGAACTAGGCAAAGGAGAGCCATGACACTGTAGGAAATGCAATTTGTAGAAAATGCATAGTCAATGTAGATAAATAAGGAAGATGTTATATAAAGATTAAAATACTCAATTTTGATACTGTCAGCATGCATTAATATCATTAGGAGAGTCTCAATTAAATAAAAATCCCTTCTTAAAAATCTTTGTAAAAAAAAAAAAGAACCTCGCAGAAACACTACAAGGGAGCTTGTTTTGAAATAATCTACAAAAATGTTATTTAAGAATCTTTTTTTTAGTTTGTGACTTAAATTATCACTTTCATCTTAAATTAACATGAAAAAGTATGTTTATTATTTCTAATTTCTAGATATATATGTAAATGGTGTATAAAGTGAAAGTTTAAACTTAAGATCACCAGTTTTTCAATAGTAGCTTTGTTCTGTGTTGAGAAATCTTTCTTTCAATAGAAATTCTTGCCATAATACATTTTCAATGATCCTGTATGTGTGATAAAACCATAAGCTAAAACTAAACTGCAGAGAATAGATGTGCCTAAAGCTAATGTAACTGATTTATTTAAATATTCTGTTTTAATCAGATTAGAGATAAATTATCCTTCTAGAAATGAATTAATAAATCTTTTCATATATTGGAAATAAACCTACTAGATCTAATACATTTTCATGAATTATGTATTGTTACTATATGGCAGTGGACATCTAAACCAGATGAACTGTGTATCTATGAAATGCCTGAACTGTAAAATGAAGATATAAAAGAACTTTCTTAGATATGGTAGAAACACTGCGGAGAAATGCAGATCAAAATTAGAGGCTGTCATTTAATAACAAAGCCAACACTTTAAAATTCCATACAGAAATTCAGTTCATACTGCTGGTTCTTTATGTAGTCTTAAGCAGCTGTTAATACTAGGATTTTTGAATCTAGGTAAAGGAAAGGTTTTGATAATGACATGACTAAACACAATGAGCACAATGAGGACATCTAACTGTAACACCAACAAAAGTGGTTCCATGTTCTGCTGTATTGAAGAGCATAGCCCTTTTCAGTAACACAGCTCATTTAACTCAATGAAAGAAACTCTGATAGTGATCTAATCCCATTACTTTCTTTCCATGGAGTGGATTAGAGACTGTGAAGGGTTCTTGGGGTTTTTGTGTGTGTTTTTTTCTTTAAAGTGATACCTTGAAATGCACAAAAAGAACTTTTTCTCTCTTTTTTTTTAATACATTGTGGTATTTTAGAAGTATCACACTGTTGAAACTGTTCATATTAGAAACAATATGCTAAAACAAGGGAATTACTAGAAAATGTCTTGTTTAAACTGGCTGTAGAGATATAGGCATGCACACTGACACCCGTGGTATTTCTCCACATCAAATTTTTGGTTTAAAAATGAACTTCTGAATAGAATTTGACCTTAACATACTAATTGGTTTTGGCACTCTGGTTTATATTTTATCTTTCTTGTTTTATGATTTCCTTGAATTTCCCATTTAATGATACCAGAAGCTGTGAAATTCCATAGGAACAGACATATCCATCTTGAAATCTAAGTTCAGGCTGTCTATTTCAGACCCCCATCTCAGCCTCTCCAGTACCTTGACAGTAGGCACTAGGCAATGGCTGGGTGTTTGACAGAGAGAAAGTTACAAAATGTTCCAACTCATCCAAATGACTTCTCTTCTCTGCCATCTGATTGATCTGAAGAGGCTAACACATGTTATTTTCTGTGTCTAGGTTTCACCTCTTCACTGTAGGTATCATCACATAGGATGACAGCTCCTACTTCTCCTGCCTCGTCTATATTTTTTTTAAAAATTATTTAAGCAAAGGGTATTCATGAAAGTTGTAGCTAGATGCAAAAGATAAGCGTATCTCAGGATCACTATTGAAAAGAATACATTTTAGTCTTTGGTCAGAAGTTTTCTTCTCTAACAACATGCTGCCACTGCTACATACTTTTGCCTTCTATTTTCTAAACAAATTTGAAATAGGGAGTAGAATTTTTCAGTTAACATGTTTAGAGCACCCAAATAACAGGTCCTACTGACCAGCTCAAGTACTGTGATGTGATCAAGCTGGGATGTGCCACTCTCAAATCAACATTTTTTGATATAAAATTATGATTTATACTACCAATCTTATCTTCTTCAGTACATTTCTTTTTCTATCTCACTTTTGATTGTTCCTTCTTTGTGTTTTCACTTCAGTTATGCAGTTTACTATATAATATATGCTTACCTCACATGAAGTCCTGGAAGAAATGCTTTTCATTGTGATAATTTCATTTCTTTTATGGATATGGGAAAGCAAACTTTCATTCTTGTTAAATCTGAAGGCTTCTTTTTCATCTGGTTATGTTTTAACTAGTGTTACTTTACCTTTGTCCTACCTGGTCTAAAAATGATGGCCCAGATCTTTGCTTTTGCCTATCTATAGATTAAGCTTTAATACAGAGAAATAAATAAGCTTTATACAGAGAAATGACTTACACTTAGAACTGACTTAGTGACCTGGGTGTCTAAAACTGAAGCTGTAAACAGCTATAGTAATTTCTTAGACAGAATACAGGCAAAGGAATGGAAATAGCTGCAGTTGAGAAACTGGAGAAAGGTTCTCTACCTAATTTTAAATATTTAATTTAAAAATTACACTTTTCACCTGCACAGAAGTAAACAGAAATTCTTGAAAATTGTTTGACCATTTTCTCTATGTAATAATATGCAATCCTTCTTAACAGAATGTCATACTGGATTATGTTGTCTTTTCTAATCAAATGCAAATGTCATGACTGCAGCACATCTTTTCAGAATACTTAATAAATCAGAAAAGCTTGACATTTCAGCAGATTTTTTGCTTTAATTTTTTTTTTTTTAAAGTAGGAGTACAGAAAATGACCAGATAACTAGATGATTTACTAGGAAAATCAAAATAATGAAACCTTAAGCCTTGTACTTTTTTATCTTCCCCGCCCCCACCCCTGCCACCCCTCCCCCCCCCCCCCCTCCCCCATATAACACTGAAAATATGGCAAGAAGAAAATAATGTTTTGCATTTTACCAGGCTTTAAAAAAGTTTGGTAGCATGGGAATTTTCTATAAGTGACAATGTCATAATGGAATAGGAAAATGTGTAGTCCTAAGAAGAATATTTTATAGTTGAGGAAGGTTTTACTGCTTCTTTGTACCACATATCACTAGTCTTTTTCAACTTATTTCATCCTTTCCTCAGAAATCTATTCCAATTTATTCCATGTTTGTATTTATGAAACTATCCTAATGTTCAGTTTTCTGTACAGTTCTGATGAGCAAGCCTGGTCATTCCAACTATTTTTACATTGATTAGAAAGCTAGAAAGAAGACCAAAACTTGCTATGTGCATAGAACCATAGATTTTTTTGGCTTCCTTTACATGTCATTCTTTCAGCAATCCAGCCCTTCCCCTTCCATTCCACTGTTTTTTATTTATTTATTTAATTTTATTTTTAAATTTCATGCATTTCTCCTTAAAATGACAGATTTCTTTTAAATTAAAAATAATTAACCAAGTTACTATCGACACATGTTCTCAGGTTTCTTCCCCTAGCAATTTTTTTTTGGAGCACTACTTAGAGGTGTCTAGGTTGCTATGTGTAAGCTTCAGTGTGCTTCATTTTGAACAGGTGGTGTCAAGTATTAAAAAATATTCCTGATATTTCTGTGAAGAAGCAATCTCCAAAGACTCCTTAAAGTAATTTTCAGAGAATAAAACAAGGAAATAAAGGGAGAAGAAAGATTACAGTAATCCCATAAAAACTGTACACTAAGGATATACTGCTCTTCTGGAAAAAAAAATACTTCTGTCTCCAAGGCATTTGTTAATCCAACATCATTCACAGACTCAATTATAAAATCTAAAACAGGGTAAAAGGAAAGTTATAAAGTGAACAGTCAGTGAAGGATAAGAAAGCAAGGACAGAGAAGATACAAAAAAATAATATAACACTGTACATTCATAGGCAGCCAATAAAAGAGCTTTCTGCATTGTATATATTGATCAAGTATGACATTAATAGGGCTTTTTACTTTTAAAAGTATGACCAAGCACTTGCAACTTAAAAAAAAAAAAAAAAAAACCCACAAAAAAACAACAACAAAAAAAGACGAGATGGGAAAAGTGACAAAATTATTAGAAAGCACAACCCCAAAACACAACTCTCACTACTATTTTACTATCATCGTTTTGAGGACAAAACATTCAAATCTGTGTTTACAGTAATAAAACTTTTCTATATAAGCAAGACACATTTTAATTATTTTCTTTATTAAAAACAATGAGCAAAAAAATGAAAGCCATGCAGGAAATCTATATCTATATAAACAATTACAGTTATTTTTACATTTTGTAAAACTTTATAATTAGGCCTGCAAGGGGAGGTCCCTATTCTCTGAAAACATAATTTGGGGTTGAGATTAGATAGTGAATTGTTTTGTGCTCTATACCTACAGAAAGAGCTCAAGAGCTAAAGTCCAAGTCCTTTACTTTGTGAGAGCTAATTAGTTTTATAATTAGAAAATCACAATCTTTTGTTTTACACTGCAAGATGATAAAACAGTGCAAAACAAACAAGACGAAGACAGTGTTTTTAAGCAGTCTGAAGGAAATTCTGATGCCATTTGATGAGGACTACAGTGAAGTCTTTTGCAAATGTGTGTGGTTAAAAAAAGAAAAAAAGATCCTAAATGCTTTGTATTCTACAACTTTCTAAGCAACACTGTAATTCTATATATATTACTTAAGATGGGATTTTTTCAACTAAAAGAAAAACAATTCATATCTAAATTGGCTTTAACCCTTTTTTGCCTATATTTGACAGTCTTAATTGTAACATTCGTATTCATTTCCAGTGTCTTTCTTCCACCTTGACAACAAAACAGTTCTATTGACCTTGCTCATGCAAGCAGTGGTCAGTATGTTTATAAAGCACTTAAGATATCCTGAGAGCAGCTGGTCACAGCACTTACTGTTTGACCAGAAAGTATATTAATTTCTGCAGTGTCTTTTTTTTTTTTTTTTTTTTTTTTATTTATTTTGTGGCCATATGAACCAAGGAAGCCTAAGCAATCTGAACTCTGGCCAGTGTGTGGAAGAGATGATCAAAAGTTGTCTTTTATTCACCAAGTTCTACTTTTGTTTATCAGGCAATTCCACTACATTGTTAAGTCAAGCAAGTGGGGTAAAAGTCCGGCTTGGCTGAACAAGGAACTCCTTGTGGAGTTCCAGAGGAAAAAGAAATTGTGCGATCTCTAGAAGCAAGCTTAGGCTTCACAGGAAGATTACAGAGCTGTGGCTTGTGTATGCAGGGAGAAGACACAAAATTGAGCAAAGCTCAATTAAAGTTGAAACTGGCCAGTGATGTTTCAGATACAAGAAGGGCTTTTTAAAGCATGTTAATATCAGGAGGAGGCCTAAAGAAAACATTGGACTGATACTTACTGAAGATAGTCATCTGACTAATAGAGATGAAGAAAAAACAGAGGCATTCACTGCAGTTTTTCCCTCAGTTTTCCATAATGCTGACAGACCTTGGGCTGCCAACAGACCTTGGGCTGCCCTGTCCCGTAAGTTGGAGGACCGTGAGTGGGGGAACAGTTATTTTCCATTTCTGAATGCTGAAATTGCAAGGGGACAGCTGTATCAGCTGAAAGTTCACAAGTCCATGGGACCTGTTAGGATTCATCCCAGAGTACTGAAAAACATGGTGAATGTTATGGCAGGACTCCTCTCGATCACCTACCAAATGTCTTGGGAGCCTGGGGAGGTCCCTTCTGATTGGAAGTTAGCCAGTGTTATTCCAATCTACGTAAAGGGCATGATGGGTGACCCAGAGAACTACAGACCTGTTAGTCTAACCGCAGTTCCTGAAAAAAATGTGGAGAAGATCTTACGGAGTACTATGGAAAGGTATTTCAAGAATAGTGCAATCACCAAGTGCTGGATTTTGCACCTAGGATGGAGTAATGCCATACACAAGTATAAACTGGGAGATGGTGGCTGGAGAGCAGCTCTGCAGAAAGGGATCTGGTAGTGCTGGTCAACAGCAGGCTCAGTGTGAGTCAGCCCTGGTAGTCAAGAAGGCAAACCACATCCTGGGGTCCATCAAACCTAGTACAACCAGCTGGTCAAAAGAGGTCATTATCCTGCTCTATTCAGCATTGGTGCAGTGCAGTGGCACCTTGAGTTCCCTGTGCAGTTCTGGGCCCCACAATTTAAGATCAATATGAAGGTCCTTGAATGCGACCAGAGAAGGGCAATAAAGTTGGTGGAAAGGCTGGAAGGAATGTTCAATAAGCAATGGTTAAGGACTTTGTCCTTGTCTAGTTTGGAGAAAAGGAGACTAATGTGCAACCTTGTTGCCCTCTACGGCTTCCTGAGGAGGGGATATGGAGATGGAGATGCTGATCTCTTCTTCCTTGTATCCAGTAATAGGATGGAAGGGAAACGTTCAAAGCTGCACCAGAGCAGATTTAGACTGGACATTAGGAAGCATTTATTTACCGAGAGTGTCATCAACCAATGGATCAAGCTTCCTAGAGATGTGGTCAATGCCCCAAGCCTGTCTGTTTAGAAGACGTTTGGACAATGCACTTAATAACATGTTTTAACCTGGCCAGCCCTGAATTGGTCAGGCAGTTAGACTAGATGATCACTGTAGGTACCTTCCAACTGAAATTGTTATGTTGTGTTGTGTTCTGTTTTGTTCTGTTTTGTTCTGTTCTGTTCTGTTCTATTGTATTATATTCTGTTCAAATCTAAAAGAGACCTATTTGAAACAATTTTTAAGCCAAAAATATTTCTAAGGATAATTTGACTAGGTCCAGAATTTGTATTTTTCACGCATTGTATCAATTTATGAGATTGAGACCTTTTCTCAGTTCATACCAATGACTTTTATTCTATGGTCCATGTCTTATACTGAAATTAATCATACCTTTCTTCAAATACCTGTTTTCAAAGTCAAGCATTATAGATTAGAATACCAATACCTAAATATGAAATGAACATGCCAGCATTGCATCCTTATTAAAGGTTCCTTATTATTGAAAATAAGGTATTCTCAAGAGCAACAGACCCCACAGTCTGAGATAATAAACCTAATTCAGTATTAGTACTTATCCCTTGATTTTGCTTGGAGGAGAATATGCTTTAAACATATTTATGGAGACAAGGCACCAGAAGAATCTAAACCACTATTGTTTCTTATGGAAATATTCTAGGTAGGGGTCTTAGTAGAATTCAGCATGATTTGAATATTAATTTTAATAATCAGTGATGAACTCGGTGTATTTTAATGAACTGAGGCTACAGCAGTATTTTGCACAGAAATATAACTTAACACTTGTCTGTAGCATTCTTTTCTCTGACTTTGAGATTGCAAGAGTAACAAATACTTTCTATAGGAAGGAAGTACTTTTTCTGTATTTTTTATTTTTTGATGCTCATCCTAAATGCATCTGACATTCATGTGCAATCAGAGGATAAAACATACCCCCACATCAATATGATTGCATACATTAACCTGGTTAAGTCAGTTTTCACATTTTTCCTGAGAGGGACACAAGGAGGTCAATTGCTTGTCAATTTAGACTGCTACTAACAGACAGTTTTATGAGAAGGAGCAGCATCAATGGCTTGCTTTGTCTTCAGTTAAATTAAATTGATAAATT
Source organism: Falco peregrinus (assembly GCF_023634155.1). Classification (NCBI taxonomy): domain Eukaryota; kingdom Metazoa; phylum Chordata; class Aves; order Falconiformes; family Falconidae; genus Falco; species Falco peregrinus. The sequence goes on from NC_073724.1 coordinate 86,465,908, forward strand.
TATTCTCAGAATGTAAAAACATTCAGCAGCACTAAAGAGGAGAATGGTCTGATTATACCGGTAAATGCATGCTTTCCTTAAAGACTATGGAGAATGGTGAGAAGTAATAGCGGTAAGTTTAGAAATAAAAGCCACCTGATTTGGGCTTTTTAAAATCTATTTATTTATTTATTCTTCAGTCTGGGAGTTTTTCAGTCATCTGAACAGTATTTGTGTAGGAAAAAAAAAAAAAAAAAAAAGGAAGAAAAAATCCACCTCTTTTGTATTGGTTTTTTTTTTCGTCAAAAAATAACTCATCTCCAATGTCCTTTTAAAGCAGCATTCTGTAAGGGGATCCAGGAATCTGAGTTAAATGATGTGAAGAAAAGGACAAGTAACTGCACAACTTCAAAAGTCTCTAGATGAGATATAACATTTAGTTGTGGTTCAGCTGAAATACAAGATTACATGGATTACATTCAGAAATACTACTGTACTTGTCTGTCACTGAAAAATAGTATGTTGATTAAAGTTTGGTTTGTTGTAGTGAGACCTAGGATTCCCATCGTGCTCCCTGGATTATTCTAGTTTTTGTTCCAAGACTTCAAATTGCAAAGCAGTAGGATCTTCTTTGCCTGATCTAGGAAAGTGTTTAACCATTTTGCAGCCAACCTTTTGTATTTGCAGTCGTAAAGATTTAAAATAGACTTAGAAGATTGCATCTAACTGTGGGAACAGTGTGACCTAAAATGTATCCTACAGTCTGAATTCTCCACACAACCTTCTACATCAATGCACCAGCTGGAGCAAATCACACCTACTTACTTGCTCTTTCACTTCTTTTCTCTTCCGGTTGAAACCAGTGTAAGGAGGCTGGGGATGGAAAAGAAAGAACAATTTTCCTTTGAAAAATATTAAGGATCCTTTTGTTGCAATCACTTGTTTCCTGGAGATTGGAAATGCTCCTGGATCTCATAATTTAGATGTAAATCCATATACACAGTAGCCTGCATTGGCTTCTAGAGCAATCTGCCATCACTGGAAATTAGGCTTTCCCGTTTCCTGTTCCATTTCTCTAGAAAAAGGCAGTGAGTCCACTGTAATTTCAGGGAAAATATCACCTCAAGTCTGATGAAATGTGGGGGTAGAGCTATACAGAGCCACTCTATGCACAGGTCTTCTCTCTTGATCCAGATCTAGTGAGTTGAACTCGAGCTTCATCCAGTGAAGTGAATCTATCAGGTATGTAACATGTAAACTGCACACTCTAAGGACACGGTAGATTAGAAGCTGTGAAAAAATAATGTAGTGGGAGACTGAAAAGATTATAAAAGCAATTTCTGAGAAAGATATTGGAGTCTTTATGTGTGACACACCTGAGTACACCAGAATCTTGAAATGGTATTCCCCAGTGGACAAATCTGAAGAAAAAACCCAGATTTGTCCAAAGTAACAGGTTACTGGAACCATTAAAACATCATTACAAGTTAGAAAGAAATGGAGATTTTTAAGAAAAGTTTAGACAAGTATCTGATTTTTACATACTCTGTCAACAGTATTATATGATTTTTAGAGGTGAGATTCATCTTGTTTAATGTTAGGTATCTAAAATATATCAGTCACTCTAAGGAGAAACAGGTTTAATAAAGTGGAGATAGACACATTTTATCTACTTTTTTTTTTCAATCAGAATACAATGCATTGTGAGTGTGTATTTCATTCTGCTAATTACAGAGAGAGGTTAGCATATGTAATTCAGATTATGATTATTCAGACATCAGACTTAAGGCAGAATAAGTCTCCTTCTCTAGATGACCTCTCAAACTCATTTCTAGCTCTGTTATATATTTTTATGCTATTTTGTATCAGTTTTCAAGATTAATCAAACTTATATTTGTCCTTCAGTGAAAGTCTATCTACTCTTCATGACTGCTCGCTATATATAAACTCAGTATCATATACCAATTGCACTTTCAGTTGGCTAAAATTGCTGAACCAGATATTTACCCAGTAAAAACAATAGCACCTTCAGCTTAACCCCCCTAAGAAAATGCCTGGTTTAAAATGTTATACAATTTCTCAAACACATATTTTTCATTGTTAAACCATAGTGTGATTTCACTAGCTATGGTTTGCAGAATGTGAACTCTTTATTTAGACAACACAGTTACAAATTAGGGAAAATGAAGCCTGCTGTTACCTGTCTTGGCTGGAAAAAAATTTCTTTTTAAGCCTAGTGATTTGCTTTCTCAGATAAAGTTTTTAATTATACCTTGTACTTCTTTGAAGCCCATTAGACATCTAGAAATGTAGCATACTGTAAACATAATTATACTTATGAGAAGTAATTAATCTAATGGGTTTTCAGACTACCTCACCTAGTGAACTGCAACCTGTTCCAATTTATTATGCTGTTTCACAGCAGTAGTACAAGGGGGTAAATATTGTCTTTCATAGTAATTCTGAGTGTTTATCAAGGAGATTCCCTGCATATCTCATACAATTAATTAATTGCAGAAATTCACTTAGTTTAGAAGACTTCATAACTGCTGATAATAGCAAAGAAATACTTTATTATTTTTGTTAGTTAAGGCAGTGGTACACAAAAATCAATATCATCCTCACATATTTAGGCATCAAAATTCTGATCTAGCCAACAGAGATCCATCTGTCTGTCTGGATCATTCAGATCAGACTGCAAAAGATCAGACTGCAATATCATTCCTGGAATACATGGCAAGCTCTTTTTTTTTTCTTGGAAAAACAGTTTGTTATCATATCAACTATTTTCATTTTTTTTCTTATACCTGTCCTAAAGTCATTCATCAATTTCATTCATTTTTCCTCTTGAAAGCAAAACATATTTCTGAATCCCAAATTAATAAAGATCCTATTGTGAGGGATCGGGGGTGGGGAAGATGAAGGGAGTCCAATCTAGACATTAGAAAATTTTGAAAGAGATTTCATTACAGTATTATACATAAAATATTTTATACATAATCATTTGTTTATGTCTAGTGTTGCTCATAAACTTAAACACAATCAACTCTGTCAAATGCCTTCTTTATACTTACAGACAGTAGGAAAAACAATTACTAAAGAATTTTTAAAATCCAATATTCCAACACTTTCTTTTCCAAACCCTATCTATACTGCTTAAAAATATGAGGAAGTTATGGACCTATGTCTTCTTAGTTCATTAATAATTTACGCATAAATATAAAAAGGTTGAAAAATTGAGTGTCTTTTTTAGTCAGAATTATACTTGCAAGTATACACATAAGTGCAAAGTTCTATAATTACTCTATTGTCTAAGCTGGTTGGCACAAAATCATTTTCCTGCTGGTAACTGTACTGTGCAACACTTGTTACTCTGCATTCCCTATCAGCTTCAATTTCAACGTTTTACTTTCTTTTGATTGCCTATTGTTGCACAAAATTTTCAAAATTTTACAAGGATGATGTTACCTATGTGCAGAGACCAAAAGCACAAATGCAGATTGTGTCTTTATATATAAAGATGTGTTGTAACCTGATGAGTTGTATTTTAAATGACCTGCTGACAGAAGAAACCAGAATAAAATTTCATGGAGAAGACTAACTATGCATCATCCTTCTTTTACTCAGACTGATTTGGCTCACAAATGTTTGGGGTATCCCTCTGCACAAGGACCCTGTGGTATGCCCTTGTTAGTTCAAACAGATCAAGAGATGCTTTTACTGGCTAAAACACAGTACCATTTATGCAGTTAGCTTTGGGGTAATGTGTGCATAAATAGACTACCAGAGATTGTTAAGTCTGTAGTTTCTGTCAAGATGAAATCACTTTTTTATTATTATTTTCTTTTCTAAATACAGCAAATCAAACGCAAATTTATTGTCATCTTTACCTTTGTAAATGTTAAATGCATGCACATGGAGCTGCAAAGTAATTTGGAATGTATTTTTCTTATTATTCTTTAAAATCTTATAATGGATGCATTACAAAAAATAAAAAAATGTAATTTAAAATTATTGGTTTATATAGGAAGCTCTGTATGACAGTTTGAGAGGGTTTGTGTGTTATTTTAGAAGAAAAAAAGTAAAGCAGAAGAAAAGCATAGCTTTTCAAAAGGCTCATTAAAGATTTAATTCTATATCAAATGGTCCATAGCACTGCTAATATTTTTTTTTTTTTCTGGAGCTGGTCTAAGCCAGGACATCTTTCAGATTTTATTCAAATTATTCCTAGGAAATAAATCTCAGCAATGACACGATAGCTACGAATTCTGAAGGAAATAAGATTCAGATGTAAATTCAGACTCTTTCTTTGCTGTTGTGACTTAAGTTTTCTTTGTTAAAAGCAGGAAAAGTACTGCAAAAATAAAAGTTAATTGTATAAGAGAACTAATTTAAATAAAGTTAGGTTGGTGGACGATGTTTTTTTTTGACTAGCAAGTCAGCAACACTTTAGAACTTCCATGGAGTTTATAATATGTCATAGAACAATAAGCCAGAGAGGTGATCCCACTTATGACCCCTCCCTTACTGTGGTAGAGGAGCGCTCAGAAACATGTATCTCACATCCTTGGATGTAGGTCTGAACAAAAGTCTGCTCTTCATGTTGTTCTGTCATTTGCAGCCTGCTCGATCTTTCTAAAGAGGAACAAGCAGCCTTTCCTCTGGCACTTTGTAATCTCTGAAATCATGGCTGTGATGCACAGGACTATATAGGCTTTTGTAATTCCGAGTTGTCAGGATAAAATAATGACTGGAGATGTATCTAAATAGGTTATTTCATTTTGCCCATAAACCATTTTAAATCTTATTGTGTGCACAGATTTGTCCTAGCTACTTTTTACACATTCATGCAATTTTGAGGTAAATGAACTATTTTATTTATTTTTTCATTTATTATGGAAGATCAGTTATTCAACTAGATTTCTCCTCTTTAGTAATAGCTCTGTTCTACCACTAAACTACATGAAAGACTTTTGTTCTGTATCCTGTATTGATTATTTTTTCTCTACTAACTGGGATATCATCCTTACAAGAGAAAATTATTCCAGCACAATTGTGCACAAAAGCTCATCCAGTAATTCAGAATTCAGACTTCATTAAAAGCATGTATTATGGAACAAAAAGAATAAAAAAGAAAAGTAAAAAAAAAAGCCTTAATGAAACCAGTATGCTTACATAAAGATTTTGGGCAAAGTTTTATGTCAACTCTCAAAATATTTTCAAGAGCTTAATCAGATGCATTGCTGTCAAGGGTAATAAGGTCTAAATTAATAGCAGTGGTCCTTTTAAGGGCAAAAGGTATCTGTCACTGAGTACTGTCTGCGTTCCATCTGTGGACTCTGAAACATGCTAGTTAGTGGTGGGATCTGAGAGTGAAAGGTAGTTCATTCTCACTGAAAGTTACAACACCTGCTACTCAATATAACAGCTTTCATTCCCCCATTCTTTCTTCATGTCCATCAAGGAATTCTGATTATTTCTTTGGAAACTATTTAGCACAGAGGTTACTGAAGAAAATAAATAAATAGTCAGAGATTAAACTTCAGAAAGGCTAAAAAGTATATTTATTGATTAATACCCCAAATCTTTAGATTTCTAATGTTGTTAAATACCTCATCAACTTCAAATGCAAAATATAACTTCATGAAAGTTCATGTTTGTTTTTTGTGGATTGTTTTTGTTTGTTTTTGTTGTTGGTGGTGGGTTTATGGTGTTTTTTTTTTAATCTCTGCTGTTTTAATTTGTGTTGGAAAACTTTGCCTCTGTTTTCACTGGTTTTGAACTTAACCTAGTTTATTTCTCATTAACTGCTTTCTCTAAACAAAATGGACCATATCAAGTATGTTAATCCAATTTCTTTTATGTAAACAGTAGCTAATTTTCTTTGTTTTGTAGTTTGATAAGCATAGATCTTTCTAATATTTTTCTACCTTGGGGCTATTATCTGTTAAAAAATACTGATACGTTTTAAAGTGAAGTTACAACAGGGGAGGTCAAACACAAAAGGTAACAACTCTTTTATAACAGATCGGTTTAATCAGGTACAGTTTTGATGTTCTAAAACAATAAAATATTTCAAGTAGTCTAGAAGGTTCCAAGCTATTTCTTAAAAGGAGAATCAAATTGCAGAGTGACATGAAGTGATGTCAGCTCTTGAACTGACACAGACAGGCTTTGGTAGTTGCAGTCAGAGGATTTCTGAATCAAGAAAATGAGTATTTGTATTACTAAGACATAATGTGGTTCCACAGCTAGTAATAGCGTGCTTCCTAGAGGGATGATTATGCAAATGAGAACAATTCTGTTTTCTGAAAAGCCTTTTTTAATTTTATTTTATTTTATTTTAAGAAAACAATTTTAATTTCACAGACTTCCTGTTGTTAACTGGACATAGATTAGTCACAAAGACAGCTAATGTAAAAGGAAATTTGGAAATCTAATTAATCAGGCTTCACTTTGATTTTTAACACCCTAGGATACGTGAAGTTAGTATATTTCTCTTGTTCAAATATTTGTAATGGTTTCTCTTAAAAGTATCAATAGTGTTATTCTGTTCCACATACTCTGGAGAAAAAGAGATAATTGATCTGGAGTTATATGGGTGACTTAAGAAATATCACCCCTTTTTGTTAGCCACTAGCAATGAGTGTGAACATGATAAATGTCAGCTTTAGTTCAATTTGGATTTTTTAAATGGCAACTAAAAAAGCTGGACTAAGAAAGGTGTCTTATGTCAGGTCCAATATGTTCTGAATTAATGTTGTACCACATACAATATGGCTTTGACATTCCTTGTGCAGAGGCTCATGGGCTTCACTGGGTTTAGGGTCCAATAAAATGTACGAAACTGAACGTCCTGGGTTTTAGGCTGAAATTTGTTCTTTTTTCCTTTGTTTTCCATTCTTGCTACCATTTCTGGACCACAGTTGATTAGAAACTGTGTATGCTGTAACTGCTCTCCAGCTTTGAACCTTTTCATTGCTTTGGATCTGTTTGCTATTGGGCTAACACACCACCTACAGCTATTGCAATATTAACATGTTTATATTTAAAGATATTTCCCATTAAGTTGTAAAGCTCAGTAACAATTGTCAAAGAGTCCAAGCCATAAACTTTATTTCAGCATGAGTGATTTGTTCCCATTTAGATCAAAGGCAGATTATTTCAAGTAGAAATAAAGTACAGCTATTCTAGAATCAGAAATGTTTTCACATGTGTTTGTTCAGGAATAGTTGTTCTGGAATAGCTGTTCATGAATAGCTAATGTAAATTGCCTCCATTTGCTGATTGGTGATAGGGAATACAATAGAGCAGAATTCAAAGGGACTTTTCATTCATCATTCTCTTGGGGGAAGAGGAGCAAAGTCACTTTATGGACTTTGTAAAAGCATTGATTCTCAAGCAATTTTTTATCAAAAAGTCTGTTTTATAGCTTTAACTGTCTGTGTGAGGTTATTACAGGCTTTTTTCAAGTGCACTGGAAACTTTTGAATCCTTGTCATACAGTTAACCATTTAAAACTTTTTATCAGAGAAATCCATAAATACAACAAAGGATTCAAATCACAATAACTAACAGAGAAATTATTTGGTGTAGCAAGTTTTAAAGTTTATGTTGCAAGATTTGGGAATGTGTGAGTAAAGTATGAAAGCCTTTTTTGTTGTTGAAAATTATTAACACCTATTCTTTTTAAGGCAGACTTTAAAATAAACCTCACCCTTTTGAGTCCTCTTTAAATCTCTCTTTCTGCTCTCTCACTCCTAATTCTCCCACATTCTCTTCAGTCAGGACAGGCTTTTACATAGGCAAGAAAAGCTAAATCCCACAATCTGTCCCATTATCTGAATGGATAAAAAAAGCAAGAAGCCTAGAACTGATAGAAATGTATGATGTGCAATCATAGATCCAGAAGCCTTGCAGTGAACAGTGCTGTCTCCATGACAAGGTGCACCATGTGAAGCAATGTGAGCTGCTTGGTTGGTTCTTGCAAACACAGTTTTTTGTGAGACAGACCTTGATAGATATTTCTGTGGGACAGTATCTGAGCTGATGATGAAGATGAAGAGGCCTGCATTAAGTCTTACAGCACTTCTAAGAATGATGCTGGCATATGCAATCAGATATGAGTTATCAGTGTCTGCATCTCTATATTGTGTCACTGTTTCTACACTATAACGATTGGGTACAAAAAATTAATGTGTGTCCAGCCACGTAAGTCAAGACAACTGTACTGATCTTACCTACTAGAAACTCTTACCCATTAGTTCCATATGAACAGTTCTAAGGCAAGAGTATTTTGTGCAGCTATCAGAAAAAATAAATAAATTACCCATTTATTTGACCTTGTAGCTAGCATATCAGTCTCCCTTTGCTCTTTTTGTCTGAAGTACTCATAAGTTCTGGCAAGAACAAATAATTTTTTAAAACAAGCCCCCAGAAATAAGGAAGAAAGTTTGTAGAACTCATTAAGAGCAGAAAATCACCAATAATTAGCATTTTTTAAGTTATTTCCATCTCTGAAGCATTTAGATATGAGATAATTAATTTAAGGAGATTAAAGCAATAAGCAACAGAATATTACAGACAGTGGTTTCCTTAATAATGTATATTTTGTCAGGAAAAAAAAAGTTTTAAAACATGTATTTTACTGAAAAAAACCTAATGGTGACAGGAAATAAGAAAACATGGATCAAAATACTAAGTATGTTTTTTGTATGGAAAACTGTCAATCTAGGATAATAAAAGAAATTTTCACCTTTACTACACAGATCTAATGCAAAGCATTTTGCACTGCTTAAGTTTGTGTATTCCTCCCTTCTTTCTTTCCTGCCTACCTGCCTTTCTCAGATTGTCATTGTATTTCCAGAAGACATCTCATCAAGAAAGGAGAAAGCATATAACACCTTACATGAGTCATTGCTGAAAGCTTGGTTAATAACAATGAAAGAACCATTATTCAGCATTTTATCCTGACCATAACCTTCCAGAATATGCAAACTTGTATCAAAATATCAGATAGTCCGTTTGAAGTATAAGAAGTGGAAAGCTATTAATGTTAGTCTGGATATCTGGAAAAAAATGATCCAACATACCTATTTAGTTATGACCTTAGATTTATACTTAACCTTCTAATGATATAGAAACATAAGTAATATGTATTTACAGTTCAAACATATAAATAAACTATGATTTATATTAAAAAGTATATAAATACCGACAAAAATGAACAGATGCAGCTACACTGTTGAAAAATAAACAGTATACTCAATTGCTCAGTTGAGAAAGAATGATATCTACTGGCTGGTTTAAAGGGAAGGATGCAGAACTGAGGGATTACTACTACTGAGGGATGTTGCTTTAGTCTCCTTAGTTTCCCTGATAAGCCTCAGTGCTTCAGAGATTCACTTTTTAAAATGGACTGAGTGCTTTGAGAGGCAGAAAAGGAAATTCTTAATGAGTGCAGACAAATTAGATGATCCAAGCAGTATCTCTTCCATCTTTAAATCCTTACATTGTGAGTCAGGAACAGGGGGCCAGATAAAGAAGTGCTAAAGCTGTCAGACTCTATGCAGGCAGCAGTGTATGTTCGCACCTGACTCTTGTATTGTAAACAGTAACTGAATGTGATTATTTGATATCTAAGTATGCCACTGTGGATTCTCCACTTACTACTACACAGAGGTCGAAGACATACACAAGGATACTTTGAAGTAGCTTCTTTTGGATTCTGATGTCTCATCTGTTCCTACCATCACAGTGAATATAAATGTTTGCTATTAGCCATTAGCCTGCAGCTCAGTAAGGCCACTTTAACTTCTAGTCCCAATCAATTCAGTACACCAAACAGTGCCTGTATGTTTGCTCAGTGAAAATGGTTTCTGAAATGACTGTCCATTCAGCCTCTGTTTGAGAGTCTATTAATCGTTTCTTATCCATATTTAACTCTTGACTCTTCCATTGTGTGTCTAATCTTTTAAGCTTAATTATCCATCACTGACTCCAGGAACTGGAAGAACACATTTCAAGAACATGAATTTTCAGGGAGGTGGGGGACTGATAGAGGAGAGGACAGGAAAGTCTTTACTTACCTCTTTTTAAAAATAGAATAACAATAAATAAGTTTAGATGGGATCTTGACTGGTAATTTTTTCCATCCCAGTGCTCTAAAGCAGGGTCATGTCTGCCAGGCTATTCTGGATAGGTGGGAAATCCCAAATTTCTCTGTCCCTCTCCCACATAGTCTATTTCAATTCATCTTTATCTTCAATACCAGAAAGAAATGTCTTTATTTCTAGCTTGAATATTGCCACTATTTCTTGTTTTGGCTACCTATCTCAGTAACAGTTATTGAACTCTTTGTTAAATCCCTCCATGTCTTACAAACTTGCTCTAAAAGAGCATGGAATATGTGACTCTTGATTTAGAATAAAATGCTGCACTTTGCATCTTAAAACCCAAAAGCATCTGAGATGAAAATATACTTAAAAATTTGCACTTGGAGAGACAAGTTATGGTTTTCATCTTTGCTTTATTTCTTTCATGTGGTATTTTGAGTTCATAGGTAAAGCTTCTTATGACTAGAAAATTATTTCTATTTTTTTACTTTTCAAGATAAAGATGCAAATTAAAAGCATTATCAATTACAATTAGAGCTAGTGAAAAATTTAGAATTAATTATTTTTTCTTTAAAGAAAATATTATGTGTCAGTTTGCTCATATAAAATACATTTTAAAATATTTACCAATTCCATAAACATTTTTGAAAAATATTCTTCAGGGTTAAATGAATTTCTCAGAAATGGGTGCAACCCTCTTATTTCACATGTATCTTACAGTTTTAGCTTGAATGACTAATTTTAGGCTGGTGTTGAAAAATTCAGTTTCTCCCACATGTGGATCATTGTACATGACTAATTTGGCTAAATCATTTTCTTCTAAGGAGCCCAGATAACTATCTTAGTCCAGTAGTCCAACTTTCAGATGACTCAAGTAAGTGAGATGAGTGCCACCTTTGAAATCATAGTCCATGCTGGCTTGTTTCTCTGACTAATCTTTTTTTTTATCTGTTTGATGCTGTGTGCAGTCCCTGACCAAAGCATTATTCATCTTCTGTGAAAGCACACAGAAAACAGCAGCCTTTGGAGAACTTGTCTAGCACAGCTGGACAGTCAGGATATCTCCCTCAGAGTCCTTGCACTGGCGGGCTGTAACATTTTTATGAGGTAGCAATTATACAGCATTTCACTTCATCCTTACAATAACCATCTCCCTTTCTAACTACTTATCCTGGGATACACCACTTGTCACAGGCCCCAAAAGAAAAAAAAGAAAAAAAAAGATAGAAGAAGAAAAGAAAGCAAGAAAAACCAAGATAAACCCTGTTCTTGTTATTACTCATGAAAACATTAAGGTGATGATACCTTTTCTAAAGCTTCATTCTGAGAACTTTACTAAGGCAGGGACATCTCAGTATAAGGCTGCTTACCAGTTTTCTTCTGTTGATAAAAAGCTGGAGAAGGAAAATAGGAAAGCACATTCTGAATTCTCATTGTGTAAATATGGTACTGGAGAGAGAGAAATATGGCTCGGGGTCAGGTAGTTACTCTAGGAAGAGGATGTGGCAATATTAATGAAGAGGACAAGGAGGAGGAGGATGAAGATGATGGTGCAGATTTATCTCAAAAGCCTGTTGTTTTCCAGAGTATCTTGTGTTCTGGAACAGCGCTGGATTTTGTCCATCCTGGAAGTATGTAGATTTTTTTAAAAAAAGGTTTTGTTTCTGCTTATAGAGGATATGGTGGAGTGCAGGAAATACTCCCATTGCATATGTAATGCTTTGCTGTCTCAGATCTCAGAAATCAGATTGTCCCATTGGTTTGAAATAATTTCCAGTAGTAAGGCTGGGGCAATACTACATCCATTTCTGGGTATGCAGGTGGGGAGTTTGTTTGGTGCCTCCAAAAGCAGGCACATCCATATTGTGAAACAGAAGTTTGGAAGGAAGAAAATGAAAAATGGTAAGCTTATTTACAGTCTTAGGAATGGTTTTGAGGTCTGTTATGAGAAACAGAAGATGATGCTGATCACTTGGTAAGGTGGTTACCTTCTCTGTGTCTCTGTGCCATGTAAGAATGTAATTAAATTATATTTTCATGTTAATGAAAAAGAGTCCCTTGACCCTCTAGATTTTGAAGCAAAGGAAAGGGTATAGAAATATGCTAATAGTCCATATTCACAGAAAGAAACATAAACATACAGCAAAACATATAGGCCAGAAAACAGAATGGTAACCTGAATGTCAGTTTTGTCTGAGCCTTAGGCAATGTCTGGCAGTACAAGAGAGATTCAAATTCAGCTATTTCTTTGCTGTTTGGGAACCTGGGACTACAACATTATTGTCCTTACTAGTATACAACACTATTTCCCACATGCATGTAGTATGCCCATGAGAGTGTTATATTATTAGAATTCACCATAGAACAAAACCTCTGCTTTGGTTTATATTTGTTTCCACATATAAGCATGCCCTGTTCAATAATCTTTGAACATAGTCCTAAAATAATTGTACAGTATATAATTAGTCTTACTCAATTTGATTGAATAAGTTGTTTCTCAGAACATATAACTGTAAGTACTGAGCCACAGGTGAGCTTTCAGGTATGTCAGAGGAATTCCAAAACCATCAAATTCCCCTGGAGAATTTCCTTGTACTCCTGCTTAACTATTCCTACAGTATGGCTTCTGTGCTCAAACTGGTAGCAAAGCAGAAAACAGAACATTTTGGAAACTCTGTATAGAATTGTTCTGTCAAAATAAAACTAAATGTGGTGCCATTTCAGTTTCTGCTTCATGTTATCAGTGAGGAAGAAAATTTAGGTCTCTACTTTGAACAATTACTCCAAACTTATGACCAAAATCCAAGCAAAGAAAGCATAGAAAAATGAAAGGCAAAAGCAGTATTCACTCTATGAAAACGAACACCAAGGAAACTGAAGATAGTGCATGACTCTTTCTATTGCATGATTTTTGAAACAAAACAGCTAAAGGAGTGAGGATCATTTGTATTGTTAATATTTCCTGCACCCCATGCAATATAGTACACTAACTAATTTTTGTATTTTCCTTAGAAAAAACAAAAAAGTGCATTGTTCCAAACTGATCCACCCGAAGTCCTCACTTCTCTACATAATATTCTGTTAAGCATAAACCATTTTTTTTTTTTTTTTAATTTCAGAAAATTTGGAGGGTTTGGTGATCTCTGATAACTTCCAGACAAAGACCACCCCTGATCAAGAGCTTGGGAAGTTGCATTCTGTAAGTATTTTAAGTATTTGCTTGCCTTTCTCTTTGATACAGACAATAAGAAGTCAGACTTCACTGCTCGCTGACCTCTGTGCTTGCCATCTGCATGCTTAGAAGAATGCGTGTTAGTGATCATTCCTGTTTGTTATGTTTTAGACATGTTCAGTCATAAGCCACTGGCAGTGAAGCTGATCAGACTTGATGTTCACTGTCCTGATAATCATTTTTTTCCTCTGATACTGATGCTTACATATGTATGGTGTTTATTAGGACTAATAGAGCTGCACATGTAAATTAAATTGGAAACCTTTAGGAAATGTGGAGTTTTATTGGGTTTTACTCATTCTGCTTTATTAACTGTCAGCGCTCACTCTTTCTGCTTCAGAAACAGTACAAAATCACCATTTCAAGAATGCAACACTGTGCAAAAGTCATTGCTTTGACTTTTCCCCATTCTGTAATTCATGAACACATGAACTCATTTTTAGTTCGAAATAAAGAGTGGAAGACTATTGCAAAACAGAAAGTGAATCTATGAATCTTCTCACTGATTCAAGCCCTATGAAACAGTAGAGCAGCAGCTGTGCAGCCTACGAAAACCCAAGGACTGCCATGACATTTTGCAGTCAGTTATTTTAGCACTCCACAGCTTCTGAACAGAAGAATCATCTATTTTGACCTCTACAGAGAAATTTTACCCAAAGCGTTTTACCATGATTTTATACAAGAATGGAGATTTTGTCCATTTAAAAGAATGTATGTCTAGTACAGAAAAAAGACCTCACACAAACCTCTTCTTATTCTTCTCTGTCTGCAAAACCCAAATTCATAGCACATTTTTTCTTATTCACTCAGTAAATAAACTCTCTTAGATTTTTATCAGAAAAAAATATCAGAAAAGAAGAAACAATAGTTTTATTTTCTTTAAGTGTGGCCTGGGATAACACTGTTATTTTTAAAGGATTTAAAAATTTATTTTAAAAATTATTTTAATTTAAATATTTAATATATTTCTATTTAGTTATATTTCTATATTTAAATATAGATATTTATATATTAGATATCTATATTAAAAAATCCCAAATGCATAGAAGTTTAACAAAATCTTGGAGGAGCTGATATTATTTAAATATTTCAGATAGCAGAGAACGAGTAGGAAGGGAAGGGAGGTAAAGCCAGAACTAACACAGCAAAATATTATTAACTTTCATACACACAAACACAAAAGAAAAGAACAAACTGAGTTTTTTTCAGAGTCTTTCAGATTCTTGCTGGGTGCTTCTCAGTATGATTAAGGAAATGTGAGGGCTGAAGAAATTTTTGAAATGGCATGGTCAGGATTCAGCCTATAAAATACAACAATAATACACTTTCTGCTTGTACTTATTGCTCCCTAACCAATTGTTGCCATAACTTGTTTGGTGAATCTCAGAGTCTGGGAGATTTTGCATAAATATTTTGCTGAAACTTTCAGTGAAAATAGCTTTTCCTGAAAAGGAACAAATTTCCTCACCCCCCTAAACTGCAAAACAATGGTTAAAACTGTGAATCATTTAGACTGAAAATGTTTGTCCCCTAAAGACATCTTTCATCCACATTTTCTTTTAGTTTGCAATCTCTTCTGTTATCTTACCTTATTTTATTATTTTCTGGGGTGGGTGTTGAGCAGCAGTGCCGGACAGCCCTACCTTGATGCTGTCAGAAAGCAAGCTGACAATCTCAATTATCTTCTGCTTTTCTAAGTGTGTGTATACACTCACAAACAATTAAAAAGATGGATTTTACACCTCATTGTGTTTTGTAGGTCAAAACAGCAGACTTAGGCTGCAGTGTCTCCCTCTGAAATGCTAATTTATGTGAATAGGAGTCCCTTTCTCATAAATGGAAAAGGCTGTCCAGGAAGACATTTACTCTTGAGAGAAAATATCTCTCTCTCCATTGTGGTAAAACCAGACTTAGAATATTTTTAGTCACCTGGAAAAGTGTCATTTAGTCCTTTATCTTTTCAGACAGAATGTAAACAGTAATTAAATGGCATTATTATTATCAAAATAGGACTATTGCTCCTTTGAGAGACTATGATTAATGTGAAGGTATCTTGGTGGCTATTTGAATATAACCTTTGTTGGTATATTTCTAGTTTATTAAGAATTTCAGATAAAAATATTTTATTTATTGAAAAACATTGATAAAAATACATAGCATTATTACAGTGCATTATACAAATATACTTTAATTATGCTACAGAAGATTTATGAATATAAAATACCTTCCTGCATTTAAGAGATGGTTGAAATATTTTAAATTAACATGGAAGTATTTTGCCAATCTTTTTAGTTTTAATTTTGTTTCAAATCAGTGTAATTCTGAAGTGATATATTATGTTGATAAGATATATATAAATATGTTCTGCCATTCAAAAGCACTTAACTAACATCACCAAATTTTTGACTGTCATTAAAAGCAGATTTCCAGATAACAATTGATCCACTTATGCACCGGTTCAAAGCTATTGATACCTGCTTCTGTTATCTCCCCAACAGACACTTGTAAACTGGTCTTCCAGCTCACTGTAGAAAACCTCCAATGACTTCAATATACAGACTCTTAAATGGATTAATTAACCTCTCCACCCCATACTTTACAGGCACTACTGTGAATACCAGTAAAGCATCCTATTGATTTTAAGATTTTTCCTTTGCATTATAAATCCCTTCACTGGATTTTTCCACAATATCTGGGAGAATTACGAACACCATATTTCCCTTCCTGCTGTTTGAATGCTGGCCCAGTAATGGCTCCCTTGATCTTTCTAAACCCTCTTTGAGCTATATATTATTTCCTCTCACTCAATGCTTTATTCCCTACTATACATCACTCTCTCTTGCTAGCCTTAAAATCGTCTAAAATCTGATACGTTACATGTAGGCTGCTGGCATTATTCAGCTCCAATAGCCGATGACTGGAATAGCATTATATAACACAACTCCTTTTTTTTTTTTTTTCTTCCTGTGGCAGCAAGAGTCTTGACATATTTATTATTTCTTTTGAATGACTTGCTATATTTATTTATTTACTTACTTTGTAGGATTTTGAGGCACTAGTCAGTTATCAAACATTTACCAGTTTTCAGAGATGATATGATGCACAGGAGAATGAAGTATTTGTGAAGTAAGAAAGACTGAAATTTTAGACATTTCCTTGACAACTATTCGTTTAAACAAGAACATGTTATTAAAGAAGACACATTACAAAAATTAGGAAGGGTAAGGAATCACAAAGTTCAAAATTCTCATTTATTGGTGGGGAAAGATCTGAAGAACACAAACAAAACCATAAAATCCTGTTCATGTCATTCAATCAGTAATTACATAAATTTTTAACTCAAACGAGACTAATTTCTTATCTTTAGAATCTAAATTAAAGTGTCATACAATCACCTCTGTAGAAGGGAAAGTGTCAGTTTGTGTCAGTAGATCAACATGACGATTCCAGATGGCCTCAGAAAAACACCTTTGTTTGTATTCAAACAAAATCTTCTACAACTTTTGATTTTACAAAAACAAGCAGATAGAAATTAACTTTAGTCACTGTTGAGCACAGTATTTTCATCTTTATTTCTTCTATTCCATAGATTTGCTTTTCCAAATTCTGTTTTTTCTAATACCAAATTATATTCTCTTACAGACTCTGCAAAGTAAGGGCAAAGAAGATCGGGCAAGAAGATTATTAACCTTCCAGGCTAGTAACCTTTCCTAATTTGCTATTGTAAAACTATAAGGTCATGTTCTCCTAGAAAAGAACAATGGTTTGGGGTCTGGTTGTTGCTTTTGGTTGTTTGGTTGTTTGGTTTGGTTTTTGACTGGTTGGTTGGTTGGTTTTGTTTGGCTCGGGTCTGTGTTTGGTTTTGGTCTTGGTTTATATTTTTTAGTTAATTTTCAATTAAATTTAGTTGAATTTCAGATTTAGGATTTGAAGAAGTTTTAGCAATATTTTGAGGCTGGACAATGAATCCTTTTTCCAATTGATGTTCAATGTCTTTTCATGTAATCCAGTTTGAAGTTACACCTCCATCATAGGACTAAACATGGGAATGGAATAGTCCTACATGTAATTGCAGACATACATAACTCTTCTCCATTCCTATTCATCTGCTTTAGTTACGTTTATAGTAAAATCAGTTTTGATAAAATCTAGATAGAAAAACAACTAAATGAAAACTAAGAACAGGATATTTCCTGTTCAAATTAACACTGATTATACCTCTACAGGTAAGGAAGTTGATGCACTGATGCAAATAAAATAGGCAGGATGGTGCCTTCCCCTTATTAATTAAAAATATATAGCAGTCACAGAACTAATTTCTGAATTACAATAGTATTGCCATGGTATGTGAGTTCTACTTCTTACCTGGAAGCAAAATAAAAAAAACATAACTCTTCATGATATTTAAAATGTATCAGTTCTAGGAAAATCTGGAAATTTAGTAATGTGGGGTTTTTTTTCTCAGTATTGCAAAAGTGAAGTAAAAAGGGCTAATATTAAAACAAAAAAAAGTACTGCTATCAAAGTTTTGTCACAGCAGCATATACTCAGATAATGCCTTTAGTCATCAGTCATGTTTACTATGTATAAGGCAAAATAAGTTGGAAAGTAACATTTTCAGGAAAAATTCTAAGAAAATCACAGCAGTCTATATTATTATATAGGGGGGAAAAATGAAAAAATCTCCACACACACACAATATAAAATTAAGAATCCTAGTGTCTGTCTAGATACAACACATCTCTGGATTTAAGTATCAGAATCAGAATTTAAAGCCTGTAGAAGAGTACATGACTTTATTCCCCAAATTGCAATTAATCAAGAACAAATGCATTTTTACAAAGGACCAGAAACTTGACATAAGAGCTTCACAGGGAAAATGATCTCAATAAATTAAAGAACCTCATTTTTCCCTCAGAGACAGAGCAGTAGACAGTAATATGTTTCATTGCTCTTTGGAAGATCCTTTCAAAGAGGATGAAGAATCTAAAGGTCACGTCACTGAAATAATGCAGTCCAGAGTAACTAGTATAATCTGTATGATACAGTAATCTAGCTGTGAAATAAGGTAAGGATTTTTTTTTTTTTCACTTTTTAAAGCTGACCTGCACATTAGAATGAACGAACCATCCACATATCTTTTTTTTTCAATGCTAATTATAACCAATGAAGTGTAAAAAATTTGTATGGGACCTGTCACGCTAGCTTTAAAAGAGTATACAGATACACCTATATTAACTATATAACACTACAGAAATTATACCTGTTTTAAGGGGTTAGAAGCCCCTACATTTGCACTAAAGAAGATGTAGAGAAATATCTATATGGGCAGAAACCCGTCCACAGTACATATTCACCTCTTCTTACCACCTGTGGAAAGAAATGTTGAATAGCAACTTCTGCTCAAAACCAGTTTTCCCATATGATTTGAATGACAGAAACATGTTGAAACAGAAGATGCATTAGCAGCGCTCTGTATAAGGTTTGTGCAATAGAAACATGATTTGAACACCATTCAGTATAATATGTGAGTTCCAGGTCTCTCCCTTCCTAATGTGGTCTGAAACTATGTGCTTTAGGATATCTTCAAAACTGGACACTACAGTTAAAACAGGAATGTGAGTAGCTGGAAACAGGAACAGGAAAAGGGAAAAAGGAGAAAGAAACAAATTCCATGGCAAAGGAGTGCTTTGTAGAAGACAAGTGTATGTACATTTATAGGTTACTGAAGTTACACACCCAGGAGACTTTCAGACCATCAGAGAAGATTTCCAGGACTTCATCTGGGTTTCTACATGTATGTTCCTGGGTTCCAATATGTTCCAAGTCATGTAATTTGAAGCAGCCTAGGCTATCAGGCCATCCACACAGGGCAGGAAGACATGACTGAGGACTCAAGAGGATCTCATAACTTCCTGGAACAACTGCTCTTGCGGCTCTAGATTTACACTAATTATAACAGAAATGTAGACACCTTATTTACATGAAGACACTGACATGCCGTAACCAGTGACACATAGCAGACCTCTACATTTAGACACTCAATGCACCAATGCCTATTGATATCTAAAATGTCCAAGAAGACCCAAAAGAACACTCCTGAAAGACACGTATCTCCTACACATTTTTTGTCATATCTGTCAGCCCAACTAGGATATTTAGGATACTATAGAGTTTCTAAAAAGGCACTGTGGGCATCTGAATGTCATTTGTCAAGCTGAGTACCATCCTCAATAAGGTTAATTACTTTGAGGGTAAAACAGTGCTAGAAAGTAAGAAACTTGCATTGCTCTTGGAAACTCAAGAGGAGGTTTACCCCCTGGTATTCTGCTAAAATAAGATGGAACAAGAGGATCAATGCTGATGGCCTCTGTCTTGTTAGTGTCCATTCTCATTCTGAATTTCAGTAAGCTATTTGGGTCAGTCTTCTACAGCAGTGAATTTTACAAGTTAACTGTATTTCACTCAAAATAGTTTTCTTTCCTGCAGAGGTAAGATAGTGTTGTAGCTGGAACACAAGACTTGAAGTGGAAAGAGGGGTCTATTTCAGAAACCTCCTCAGACAGGTCATTTATTCAATTTCTGTATGAGTCTTTCTAGCAGTAATACAGGCATAGCAATGCTTACTTATTTCACAGAGTCACTTAATGCTCTTTCTGTAAAAAGACT
Source organism: Falco peregrinus (assembly GCF_023634155.1). Classification (NCBI taxonomy): domain Eukaryota; kingdom Metazoa; phylum Chordata; class Aves; order Falconiformes; family Falconidae; genus Falco; species Falco peregrinus. Next base: position 86,485,903 of record NC_073724.1, read on the forward strand.
TATGCATGGACTTATCTTAAATCCCAACTGGGAAATTCATATGCTTAAAGTTAAAAAATTTAGTCAATCATCATCAAAAGACTCTCAGTTCACCTTTATTTAAATTTTATTTTACATACTCTAAAGGATGTTAGAAGTAAATTTTACATTATATGTCATTATTGTATTATACATTCAAATAGAATTTAAAAGAAAAATAATATTGTATCCTTTTTCACTTCATTTTGAAAGTTGTGTTTTGCAGTACCTCGCTTGTTAAATGGAAACACTACTATCTTCCTTCTGTACAGTTCTCCCTAATATAAAGTGTTAACCCCTACATTGAAGGTCATGAAGGTTGGCAAATTCTCCCACGTAAGCCACAAAGTTTTAAGTTAGCATGGAACCCACTTAGGATAAAAAAACCAAATAATAATAATTTTTTTTTTAAAAAAAACAACCAAAAACAAAACAAAGCAACAACAAAAAAAAAACAAAACCAAAAAAATTACTCATTGTTCACGTCCTCATAAAGTAGCATAAAAAGAGATAAGCAAAATTTAGGAGGGACATTTTTAAAAAGTTTGAAAACTTATTATTTCCTAGAACAGAAAAGCATTTTGAAATAATTGACCATAAATCTCAAAAATGTTCTGTTTACTTTACAGTTTCCTTAGGCTGGATGCAGTCAAGTCACTTAAAAATCTATCCAGTGCCATACAACAATGTGTGCATGTAATTTTTTCTAAATAGCAAAAAAAAAAACCCTTTTATTTATGGAATAGCAAATTTGTATTTTCAATCAAACAGAAAAGCAGTAGTGAGGTACAGCAATTTGTGCAGAAGCAGAGAAAAGTGCAGACACAAATAAACAGAGTTAAGCTAACAAAACATAAAAACCTACAAATATACCTCTAAAGTGGCTTAAATAATCAAACCTAGGTTTTAGTTCTAATAGTTTAAACAAATTTCAGACCTATTATCGTATAAATTTAAGCTATATTTTAGCTATCCTCTACAGTGCTTTTAGACCATATTAATAAGAATATTAAGATTCAAATGCTGTGCAACCATCTCATGGAGGCCTGGGTTGTTCTCTGGTTGGTTGTGGTGCATCTCTAGGGTTATGAAAAGCTTTCACAAAGTTATGAGGCAGGTTTGTCTTTTTTAATGTGCTGGATAGAATTACCACACACAAACAATTTCAGAGAAGTTATGTACACTGATATCTTCATATGAGATAAAGAGCATGGTTGTCCCTTGTCTGTGTTTCTACATATTTTGGTATTCAAGGCTCTGGTAGGAAAATAAAGGAATGGCTTCGAAATTAGGAAACCACAAGTAGTAAAAAACATGAGAAATTATGCAAATACAGAAATATTACATTACTATTAGTGACATTTCCACCCCCACTGTTAAGAAATAATAAAGATGTTGGATACTTTTCAGTGCTCTCAAAGGGTGCAAAATAAAATGAGTAAAAAATAGAGGACATTAGACAATAAATGTTGTCCAAATGAAATACATTCTGTCTCAAACAAGACTTCCAAGGGAATGTCTAAGATGTCTGGTAAATTGTCTAATGATTCTGAAAAAAATGTGTAGAAAAGATGGCTATTATTACTAAGTGAATTATTTGTGATATTAACAAGGTTGATGTGCTTGAAATTCCATGAGTGTCAAATAATGGTAAAAAAATGTCAGTGTCTGAATAATAGAGAGATTTTATGGTTGTTAAAACCAAAAGAGAACAGAAAGAGAAGCAAACCAGAATCACATATATGGTAGGTTCAGCATCAATCATATCCAAACCTTATCCAAAAAAATATTATCCTCAATAGTGGTATGGAAAAACATGAATCCTGTGCTGCTATAAGAAAAGATTCCTAAAGAACCAAGTTATTACTTGATTGCATTGATTTGTGGAATAGATTAAAGTTAAAAGATTCTATTTCCAAAAGCTGTAGGAAAAACAAAGCAAAAAAATACAAATAAAAAATGGAGTGTTTTTCAAACACAAACATATTGTTGCGATGTCTGGAATAAGTTGTTTGTGTTATTAGCCAACTTTCAGTGCTATATCGCTATCATTTAAAAGGTAACAAATGCTCTATAATGTAAACTGGGCACAACCTCCCCATCAGCCCACAAGCCAGCTGCATTTCCTGTGCTCAGGTTTTTAGTATCTGCAGAGCACCGAGAAACTGCAAAAATATTTATTCTTTTTGTTAACAACCTATACCAGTTTCCAGTGGGATCAAAGCTAAGCTTAATTTTATTTTTTTTTTATTTTTTTTAGTGTCTTGCTTTCAATGTTGAAAGATACAAATAGATAATTGCACATACATTTTAATCATTGTCATTCCTGATCAAGGTAAGAAACCACTCCAATCATATGGAGAGCTCTGTCTGTGGCAGCAGAAGTGACCTGAAATGGCAACCAAAGGCCAACTTAACTTTACGCTTGTCACCTCAGCACTTGAAAGCACTGGTGTAAGCATGTGCAGAACATTAAGACAACTTGCATGTTGCTTGCCTGTAAATGGGAATAGCCTTGGTGATTTAGAACAGGAAAAAATCAGATTGTCTTGAGGTTTTTGGATGATTTAGTAAAGCTCATGTAATTTACAGTATATGAAGTGATTTCATTGCATACTATGTGCAAAAAATAAAATTATAAACAGAAATATGTTATTTTCCCTTTTATTTTCTTTACTTGGGATATAGACAGAGCAGTATTTGTGAGGTTAAATCTTTATTTCTATATATCTTAACCGACCTAGAACCCATAAGTAATAAAGGTGACACTTTGAAGTATGAGTTAGTACATGTAGATGTGCACTTGGTGGTATCTTACTCTTATAAATTATACAATAATTTGAGGTGTATTAAATATTCATTTATGATAACGATGATGAAACACATTACTATAGCCAAAAATTACTCCCCCTCAAGAGAGAAATTATGAACTTTTATGAAATTCTGATGCTGATATGTTAAAGGACTGATACTTGCTGGAATTTTAATGTAATATACTTAGCAAATAATCTTCCAGAGTCCTAAGGCTGTGTATGAATATGTTCATTTACCCTCCCTGAACACTGGTTACTTTTGTGGGGCTCTACGTAGGCAGCACACATCGTAGCACTAAATTATTTTGACTTTTTTTCTCCAAATACAATTATCAGTGTTATATTTTAAAAAAATATTACATTATAAAAAGATAGATTAATTTTTAGATTCAAAGATGAAATAACAGATAGAAGGAAGCTAAGACCTTATGGGCAGAATGTGGTGCATGTCCACTTGGCATCTGCTTGGAATGATTACAGGAATTTGGCAGTAATGCATTTGAATATTATTATGATCTAAATGAGATCAGTAATTAAATAATATTTACACATTTTTAGATGCATTTTCATTTCAAGTAGATATTTCTCAAAAACTGCACTGGATTTTTACTTATCTAAGTTTAAACCTGTTAAAACGTGTGATTATGAAAAAAAAAAGGTACATGCCTTTTACAGATAAGTTTTAAAAATTTAGATGAAACCTGACTGAAAGTATTGATTGGGGAAGGGGGTTAACCATAAGAAAAGCAATCAATTTTCCTTAATTGTTACTAACAAAATAGAAAAATTACCTTTGCTGCAGCAACCATATTCAACAGCTTGTATCAAGACCACAATTAACATAACAATTTCATATTATTGGCTGAAATAGAATAGGGTTAGTAGAGAAATCTTTGTATTTTCATATTCTAGACCATAAATGCTACTTTTTTGCATTAAAATTAGGAAGAAGCTAAATAAGGAATGTTTCAGGCTAATCATCAAATTCTGTTATTAATAAAATGTCATTAAGTAATATTTGTAGTTTACACACTAGAACCCTAAAAATATTGAAATGAGTTTTTATAGGAACATAGGTTCCAGTTTTCTATAAACGAGTCATTAGTAGTGTAATATCTCATGCAAGGTCCATAAGATTAATTATTTGCTATAACCTGCTAAATAAAATGTTGCAAAACTTATTTAAACACACATTCACATGATAGACTGCTGTAACAATCCATTGCAACATATACACATCCCAACAGTGATCTTTTCAACAATCCTAATTCATCATGGGGAACAGAATGTGTAACTTTCTCCTTCAGAAAACATAGACCATTAATATTTAAGTTAATAGAGAACACCTTCAATTTTTAGTGTTCACTGTCTTAGAAGACTGTGCTCTAACACATCATCATAGAAAACAAAATTTCTTCCTTTGTCAATAACACATTAAAACATCTGAAATAAAGCCTTTTGAAACATTATTATTTATTGGCTATGAAAACTCTGTTCCAGTAAATGTGTAAATCTATGTGATGGATAAAAAGGATGAAAAATGAAGTATGAAAACATATTTGGATGAACATTCTAACCTCTCCTTTTTATCTTCACCTTGATAAGACCTGAGATGTCCATTAGGAATCGTAGCTCTCGTAGAATTTCCATTTTGTTATTGACTGTGTTTGTGAGTACCTTTATCCACTTAGTATTTCCCATCTCAGATATTCAAATAAAGTTGTAACAACTAACATGTAGGGATTCTGAAAGAGGGTAATATTAGAAAATGTATTTGTAAGGTAATTTGTAATGCTATAACATATAATTATAACTCACACAAATAATCCAGCAATAGCAACACTTCTTTTTAGCATCAGGATTGTTAAATACAACTTACATCTAACAGATGAGTTATGCATGCTAGTAACTTTATCCTATTGATTTCATAGAGAATAAACATGAGCAAAGTTATCCACAATCACAATAACTATTCCTTTCCATCTTTTCATTATGGATTACCTCAATTTTTATTAGAATATTTTCCTTTAAAGCACTATAAAAATACTGTTAAATATCATCTTATAAATGGCTTTAAATTATTGTTATTCCTCATGCAAGATAAAAAACTTCTACTGATTGAAGAGAAAGGTGATGGGTAAACTATGACAACTGAATGAAGCATATATCAAGAATGAACACATCGCTGATGGCAACATCAAGACAAAATAATGCAATGGTTTTACCTTGACTAATTAACCACTCCCTTAGCTTTTGAAAATCTGTGAAAGTGCCTTTTATTCTTCCACACACCCCACCCCCACCCCTTCTCTTCTGCCACCTTAGGCAGCTCCATCCTAAACAGTGGTGTTTCTGTGTGGTAGTAGAACAATAAATAGTTTAAGTATGTGAAAAACACCAATCCACATCATCACTGTTATTATCACACATTCCCCATTTTCTTACAGGGGTCTCAACATGCACCATCCGTTATCATTCAAATTCTAGACTGGCAGAGCCAGACTTGCTTGTGTCTGTGTGTCTATGCAGTATTTTTCCCCCTTGGTGAATATGAAATTTATGAGGGGATATGTTCAGATGAGACTGATTTGGAAGACTCTTGCTCAATACCCATCTCAAATATGAGAACACAAGGGAATAAATCAAGTTTATCTGTAAAGCTCTTCTTTCAAGTGATGTTTGTGAAATCCAAAATAAAAGATGCTGGAGCAACACCTGTCTTCTCAGGAGGCAGAAGGCACGTCTATGTGCAACCCTGCTACTTAGTGTGACTTCTCTGGTGTACCAAGATAATGTTATTGCTTCTTTATGAAGTTCTAGTTCCCTGTATTGCCTCCTAGCACCCAGCCACTCATATCTGATACAACTCAAGCAATGGTATTTTTTCTCTGCAGAACAATGTGGAAGAAATGTGAAGTGAAATTCAGTCAGAGATTATGAGCAGTGTGAATACACAGGAAATGCTCCTTTATTTCATATTTTTAAATTCTTCATTAAACTAAAGGATCAGTTTTAAAACCCCATTTATTCTCATATTTTTATCCTTGGCTCAACAGTTTACCGTACATTCTTCAGTACCCAGCTATTTCTATTCCTAGTGTTCATTTAAATGTTAAGAAGACAGATTCATTTCAACCGCAGAAGCTGTTCAGATACCATAAATTACCTGACTTAATACAATGAAATTCAGAGCTTAGAATTAAGCTCATCATGCTATGCATGCATGACCCCACTTCAAGTATTAAACTGGTCTCAAAACAATGACCATTCTTTGTTGCAATATTGAGGTTTAGCTAGATGAGATGTAGGACCCAATTCTGATCCCATTAAAATCAGTGGGATTTCATTCTTAGTGGGGTTTGAATATAATTATCATTGCTTTCATTTTTCATAAAACTTCCCTATTTTTTTTCTTCAATCCCTTCATATGGCTTTATCTATTTCGAAGGTTATGTCAGAGCAATGAATTTAAAAGAATCAAAGAAAAAATAGAGAAAGGCCCTGTTCTTGCTCATTTCAGTATTCTTCAAAGTGACATGACAAAATATCTCAGGAGGGATTTCTGGGATGTGCTTGGACATGAGTTAGCATCGTACATTGCTAATAGAACCTGAAATAAAAACTCTTGAGAACCAGGGGCCTTAGACCTAGACCTGCCAAAATTAGGTCTCTCATTTAAGAATTCTACTTCTGTGTGCTTCAGTCACAGGAAAGACTTCATTATGTAGTAGAAACAGAGAAAAGTACCAAGTTTGACAAGCTTATTAAAACTCTTAAATATCTTGTTTAAATAATGATTCATTAAAGAAACTTGCCACCTTACAAAATAATTTACTTCTTGAAAGCCAGTATATAAATACAGTGGAAGAATACTACAACTGAGGGCTTAGTTTATAGGCTAATTAGTGACTTTTGTCAGTGTTCAAGATTTACATCTCTTGACTAATTCCTCTTTCCTATATAATTTTAAAGAGCAAAATTTCTAAAGGTAATGAATCCTCTGCCCTCGATTTCAATGGTGCACGCATGTCCTTCAGAGTTATGGCCAATAATATCTACCAATGTCTTTGATGAGGTCCTGTTCTTGTAAACAATTTACTGTAAGCAGGATAATGAATGTACTAACAGTCCCAGTGAAATTGTTCTTTACATCTCAGGGGTCCTCAGACTACGGCCCACAGGCTGGATATGGCCCCCCAGGGTCCTCAATCCGGCCCCCGGTATTTGCAGAACCCCCCCGCCCCTCCTGCCGGGGGTTGTGGGGGGAAACCAAGCAGCCGCAGATGACTGCCTGCCACTTCATCTGTGTGCCGGCCCGCTGTTTAAAAAATTTGAGGACCCCTGGTTTACATGAATACAGACAGGTCAGTTGGAACAGTGGGACACAAGAAAATGGCACATAGGTAAAGGTAGTGGTGCCAGTACCTGCAAAGCTTTTGTGACAAAAGGTCATACTGCTTCTGGTGTGCATGTGATATTTGTATAGAAACTAATACTATCAATATTATAATATAATAATACTTTATTATATAATAATATTGTTAGTAATACTTTCATTCCTTTAATGATTTAGTCATGCAATTCAGTGTCCATCCTTCATATCTGATGTTGATCTTTAGCTTGAAGAAGGCTGTATCCCTTTGTAAATTCTTTACACTTAATATCTTTAGAGGAAAACTAACTTTTGTATTTTCATTCAAAACCTCAATTAAATCTCATGAGTTCCCTTTCCCAAAGTGAAACCAAATTCAATATGCTGGGAACAAGGTCTATTCACAGTACTGAAACAGCTATTTTGGGATGGGGAAACAGCCAACCAACCATAAAACCTCCAAATCCTTCAATTTTAAACTGACAGAAAGATCACCTTTTGTGAACTTTTAACCAGTGACAATCTGCTCCTTAGGCAGTCTCATAGAAATGTATCTATTTGTGATTCAGAGGTTTTAAAGTTTGCAAAATTTATCACATCCTTTTTAAAGATAAGCCAGTGGTTTACTGCCTTTAAAATGAAAACTATTTTATTGTGCTGATGATTTTATTTTTACTGTGGTAGTACTGCACATAGCTACACAGGTCAGGACATGTGGAAAATTTTGCTTATACGGTAATTCATTACCTGTTCATCTTGGAGCAGTTACAAAATGCTGGCCTTTGGCTTTATTACTTATGCTTTAGAAGACACTGGTTTGTGCACCAGATTTCTCAGTATATCCAAATGAATGACAAATCCTGGATATTTATTATTCATTAATTGTAGTAAATACTGTTAATCATATTGCACTTATTAATTTAGCCTTCTTTTAAAAATCAGAGGTACAGGAAGGTTCTCTAAACATAAAAGGCTGTCAAAGATTTCTCTTTTTCTGTGGTCCTTCCTGTAGCTCTGATCTATTTTCAGTTGAACCAAAAACTGAATAGAAAAAATTTAACCAACCGGGGTTATATCTTGCAGCAATAATCAATATATAAATATTTTTCCTCAAATAATATCATTTTACTGATTTGAAGAAAAAAATAGTTGCAAAAAGGTGAAAAAACTCAAACACTAATGAACTACAGAATTCTGAGCAGTCATAACATATTCTCAAAGGACTCTGAAATGACTCTGACTTTCAGAATTAGGTACAGCTGGAGAAAGACTCTTCCAATTTTAGCCAGTGTGTAGTGGTAGAAGATTGTTAATGATCTTTCTCTACTCCATTAGGTATTTTGGAATTGAAAAAATAAAACTGGTCAGTGTAAGAGGTGTAGCTACATCCTTCAAAAATCCTCATATCTAGGTCTACATATTGAAGCAGGCAGTATAGACCAAAAAGGTGAGGATCTGCAGAGCAAAACTTTTGGTGTAAACAATCTAAAATACAAATGTATCAGTTTCATTAGCTTTAGTGTATACCATCAAAAGCTGAGGGAGCTGAATTTGTTCATTCTTAAGAAAATAAAGGTAAATCTTATTGTTATTTTTAACTATTTAATAGGAGAGTATAGAGAAGACAGAGCCAAATCCTTCACAGACATTAATAGTGATAGGGCAGGATGCATCAGGCAGAAGATCCAACAAGGATATTTCTGATTAGTTATTAAGGATATATATATTTTTTTTCCCCTCTAGAGAAAGAGTAGCCCTACACTGAAACAGATTGGGATCACCACCTTTGGAAATACTAACTGGACAAAGCAACGAGCAACTTCATCCAAGTCACTCCTGCTTTGAGCAACAGTCTGAACTAGATGATATCCCAAGGTCCCGTCCAACCTCATCGCACTGTGATGCTAACCTGGTCTGAGGGACTGAAAATCATTTCTAACTATAGTGCCTTAGGTGTGCTCCTGGAATGCACTTTCATGTTTAGTTTTGTCTGATAGCAATCCTGTTTGTATGGTTTGGTAGACAGCTCCATTGTGCAAACCAAATCAGAAAAACCCCCATAAGTAATCGAGATATGCATTTCAGCGACGTACACTCAATGTGGATTAAAACATTGGTGTTGCTGCACCCTGGATAACCTTGAGAAGGAAGTTGGACAGGTCCAAAAATATCACATAACCAGGTCAGAGGCTGTGGCACATACATTTTAAATGTGTTAATCAGAGTGTAATTAATAGTTTATCTTGGACCTGTATGCAAGTGTACTGGAGTAGTGTAACTAATATATTTATTTTGTCAAACCTCTGAAGGCAGAGTCAGATAAAACATACAAGCCTTTGGCAGAAGCATGCAAGAAATTTGACTGCTAAAGAGGCAAAGAAAGATGTGTATGGTCAAATGAAAGAGACTGCCAAGTGTTAAAAACGTTCCCTCCCAATTTGTAAAACATTGCCAGATAAAGGACAAGATGAGTACGAGGGACTGAGAATGACCAGAACATCCTTCCAAATACATTAGGGTATTGATGGACAAAACCACAAACAGGGTAAGCTGCATCAGGAGCAGATAAGCCCTCCTTTTATTTTTTCAGTAGGGTTGGGGAGGGGGAATAGCATAAAACCAACAGGCATAAGGAAGGAAAAGCAGAGAAGAAAGAAGACAAGGACACTTCAGTTTGGGCTTCTCTTGTCAAAGAGTTTTCAAGCCTGACCACCCTGATCTTGGTGAACAAGGACTACCAAGGACTGCAGTCATCAGAACCAACCATTCAGCATTGCCTCTGTTGCATTTTGTATTCACAGGTAATTTGAGATGTTAAAGTCTAATAATTTCATCTGCATGATAATAATTATTAGAGACATATAATAATTAATTTTTGGCATGAAGAGTGTTGTTAATGAATGAATTTAGTAAGGTCCTGTTTTAATGTTCAAAACTGGCCTGACTTGCCAGTCTTCTAAAGATTCTTATCACACTGATCTCTAGTTCCTTAATTTGTATAACACACAGACATGTGTTCAGTTACAACAATCAGTAGAACAGAATGGTACCTTATTTTCCTAGAGTTTTGCATTTCTCAGAAAATACACGTTATAACAAGCTACAGCAGCAACCTCTACTACCTGGCATTTGAAATAAGAAGGCAGGAAAAAGATCTTTCAGCCTTCCTACCAAGTTAGTATCACTTGTGCCCAAGCCCATAATATACCCCTAGCTTGCACATGTGTACCATGGAACACATGAATACCCCTGTATTTAATAAAAAATAGTTTCCTACTGGAATTTTATCACAGTGTGTGAACTGCTCAGTCATCCCTAAAAATTCATAAAAAGTTAGATTCTCATAGAATTCCACTGATTTTAGCCCAATAAACTTCATAGGTTGGTTCCTACAATGGTTTTATCCCCATTAAGAAGAATTTAATACATTTTTAATCTAGTCCACACATCAGAACAAGAAGTCTTTCAGAAGCTGCACATAAAACGGACATGCTTTGCAACCTTTATGTGACTGTACAGTTTTCAGACAAAAGGAAAAAAAGAAGATATATCACTTGCAAACAGCTAAATAACCTAAACATTGACCTAACTGATGCAGATTTTCAGATGTAAAACTAGGTGTTCCCGTCGGTGAAACTAGGAAGCTTGATCTTTAAATCAGTGTTAGCAGTGTACAGACTTTGACTTAATCGTTGACTGTTTGGTTTTCCATGAAGGCAAGAATGTTAAGAAAAAAAAAAAAAAAAGCCAGAGAAAAGGAACAAAACTAAGCACTAAGAATTTCCTAAAAATAAATATCTTTAGGGATCATGGATCATATAGGATGACCTTCAAAACCTGCAAGATGATTTATGCTTTTATATATTTTCAGCAATGCTTTGGGCGTAATCTGTACCTTTAGATATAATCACAGTAAGTCATTGAACATGCTCTAATAAACTTCTGCAACTCGACATGTTTTGTTGTGCATCAGCATCCTATGTAATCAGAGATTCCATCAGTTTAACAGAGGGCAGTCACCACTTACAGAAAGGCAGCAAGATGACGGTAGGAATAAATATTACCTTTTATTTCATAGTTGACTATTAACATCATATGGGATTTTTGTTCTACATGTTCTAGCATATTTTATTTTTATTTTATTTTCCCCTAGAACTTCTAGAGTTGGGGAGGGTTATATCTTACAGACTTCATGCAACTGAGTAAACAGCTTTATATGTTTATATGTGTGAGAGAAACAGAACCATAGGAAAAATGAAAAAGCTAGTGTAATGGGAACATACTACCTCCCATCAATTTCATTCTTTAATTTGTTGAGCATTCATATTGTATTTCAAACACCTGCCAACAGTTTTTTTATTATTGTCATTATTATATAATTCAATTTGAATCTTAAAAAATATATATTGTAACAGTCATCTTTAAATTGATTATTAAGACGGTGGATTTATTTATCTAAAATTTTGGAAGGTATTAAAACTATTACATAAATGTATTTTAATACAGCTTGATAAGTTATTGTAGAAGTCTTGTTCCTGGTGATCTGGCTGTGCCACATGATTTATGTTAAGATAAAAAGAATCAAACACAACTATTGGGTTGCATATTTTTAGTGTGTATTCAAGGTGCACAAGAACAATATGTGTAAAGTTAATTTATGTCTCAATTTTGAAATACATTTAAAAATTTAAAAACAGTAACCTGGGTGACATCAAATATGCATCTAGGCCAATATTCCGTCAGTAGCAGTGTTCGAATGCTTGGTAAAAGAATGCAGGAATATCAGAAAAGAGTCAAAGAACAGGGCAAGTGTTGGGTGGTTGTTTCCCAGAACACTTCTCTAGACTCCAGCAGCTCAGTATATTTGTGTTTAACAGCTGGTGGTTTTGTTCCATGATTTGGCCCAATTCCTTTCTGAACCCACACACGGCTCTGAGCTCTGTAGTATAACTACACACAGTACATGGAAGTACCCTTTCCTGCATCTTTTGAACTTGCCACCTGTCATATTCATTTGATATCCACTACTCCTTTTAAAGTAGTGGAGAAATTTCTCTCTATTCACCTCCTCCATGATGTTCATAACTTTATAGATATACCCTCATAGCATTCTGTTTTTCCAGGCTGAAAACTCTTTGCTTACGCAATCATTGCTTCTGCAGAAGCTATTGCATATATGTGATAATTTTTTTTAACCTTTGTATACTCCTAATTAATCCTTTTTGAGGTGAAAGATCAGACCTGAACACATTGTCTAAGACATTATAGAGTTTTTGAGGGTTTACATCTATGTGTATGTGAGGATCAAATAAGCAATGCTTGCCAGAGGAACCAAGAAGCCTAATCTGTGAAAAACTGAGTACTCTGACTGTTACTCCTAAGAAAATCAAAAAGAGTGATCAGGCCAATGTCCCTGGAGTTAAAGTCACCAAAAAGCGTTGTGGGAATATGTGCTTAGCCTCACTACTGACTGCATCTGAGCACACAGAGCCAAAGCAACTTTGCACCTACAGGGCTCTGACAGGAGGACTCCCCACTATGGGACTGGATGCTCCAGTAGCTGGACAAATTAAGCTACCCCAACACTACACATGTGTATATATATATATGTGTGTGTGTGTGTGTATAAATGTATTTCAGTAAGCTGATATATACACACAGACTTGTCTCTAGTTCTTAAGACATGGTTTTGTGTATGGGTAGGAATTTTTATGTTATGTGCATGCATGTGATGCTGTGTCATAGAATAAGAATAATACCTGAACTTTTCAAAGGTTTATGAGCACAGAAAATTATTTTGAAAACAAATAAATGAAGAAGAAATCATATTAATTAACTTTAAGATACGTAACATGAAAGCACGTAAAGGATATAAAAAAAAGACAACTTGAATTTTCAGTGCATAAAATAAGCATAAGTTAGGTTGTTTCTAATGCTTTTCAAAACTGCAGGAGATTCTGTACTACCAAAAAAATATTGTATACACTCCACAATGGGCCAGCACTGGTTAGGAGCCAGCAGTGTTCTAGAACAGGAACGAGAACAGAACTTTCTTGCCCTTTTTTGTCTCATGGCCCTAATCTATTAGCTTTTCTCCTGGTTTTATGGATACTGGAGTCCCAGCTGAATACAGATGTAACTTCAGCAGGAAAATGTTTCTTTCCAATGTGTCCTGCAGCATGGTGGATATTGTGGTCTACAGGCATTAACTTTTCTGACTGAGGGGCAAATGCTTTAATCATGAGCTTATTATGGAAAAAAAAAAAAGAAAAAAAAAAGTGCCTATCTAATTTTAATGAGTTTCAGTGCAATCATATTTGCGTTCATCATGTGTAGAGTAAGAATAGTGATTCAGGCTATACAGGAGATGCAATCAATGTCTAAGGAAGTCTCTGACTAAATATAGACTGCAATTGAGTATGAGAGCAAGATAGGTTCCTCGGGGGGGGGGGGGGGGGGGGGGGAGGGGGGCAGGGGGCAGGCAGTAATACATATCTTTAGTGGTCTTGAAAAACATTGCCACTTACCAGAGGAAACGTCTCTTCATTTTTGAATGCCTTAATTGTCTGAGGAGGTCTGAATTTCTGCCTGAGGTCTTGGGTTCTCAGTTCTGCCTGTATTCCAACCTGAGAGAAATACAGAACATTTGGATTTGTCCCTCTTATTTAAATGTTAATGCTCAGACCAAAATATGATATTTTTAATACCCCTTTGATACATAAAATTTAAGCTTTATGCTAATTAAATTAACCTTTGTCATTTTAATTAAATGCTATTAAAGATTTTTTAAATCCCTGTAAACCTCAAGAGAAAGGAGTAAAATGACAATATGCAATCTAAAATAATCAGTGGATTATTTGAATGATGCAAAAATAAGAAAGGAGTTCAGACAGTTTTACAAAGCAAAAAGACATGCTAATTTACCTATGGTAAAATTTTCAGTACCTTGAAAGTTTTCTTTTAGGATTATCTAAGAGTTGATGCTTTCTTTACATCTGCAAAGTACTCATACTGAAAGTAACATCAGGAAATGGCTTGTAGAAATATTTAAAGAAAGAATAAAAATAAATCAGATACAAAATGCCTTGTTTTTAAGACATGTCTGCTGGCTTTCTGTATGCAGGTCTATTGTAATTGCAGACTTTCTAAAGCAGTGATTATTCCTATACATTCCTGTAATATCTAGAAAGAGAAAGAACGTCTCTCTTTGGCAGGAGATTCTAAGGAATTCTTTAACAAAAGATAGAGCAAATACCAAAAAAAAAAAAAAAAGTATCTAAATGTAATAATTTAACAATTTAACTCTTACAGATTATAAGGCTTATTCTTCTCATTTCATTCTTGCTATAAACAGTTAATGTGGCACCAGCTTGCAAAGAACATTTCCACATGAAGGACTGGAACTTTTTCTGAAGAATTATAGGGCTTTCTCCATTAAGCCAAAATCATATCTGATTTGCATTCTGCATATCCCATTGAAGATGGCAAGATTAATAGAGCTATATATGAAGAGGAGTGTTAAATTTGTCCTATTGTTTAATATTCAAGTTGAAAAAGGTAAGAAGGTTGAATATTTAAATAAATTGGTTTCAGTACACCTTTGCACAAAATGAATGATCATAATGAAGCTAGCAGTGATATTTTTTGACTAACCTGCCTTACATTGATAATGAAAAGTATTCATACATCTAGTTTTACTCATCAAGAAGCAAAGCTGGAATGTAACAGTGAATTTGGCCTCTGAGGAAAATCACATCAAATCAAATCAAATTAAGATCTAGTTTTGATCCTGGAGAACAAGTTTCCAGAATTCCATTAATTGCCCTTACAAGGAACAAAGGTCTTTAGACTTTCCTTTTCCATCTCGAGATCAGAAACTAACCATCACATACATGCCTGTTTATCTTTCTTGCTGCTAATATGTCATCTCTTTTCATAACACTTACTGCTTCTGCTCCTCTCTTTCATCCCTTTTCCCAAGCCTGTTTTTCTGTAAAAGCAGTGCCCATTATTCCTCCTTAAATTCTTTTTAGATAGCTCTCACTTCCCACTATTTCTTTTCTTCCAACTGTCTTCTGTGCTTTCGAGCTTTTCATTTCCTATAATAATGATAAACACCTTAAAATACAGCAAAAAGTCATGTTAAATCATCAGATCCTATTTCCTTTTTTTTTTTTTTTTTTTTTTTTTAAATGGATGCTTTCAACAATGTGGTCTCAAGATATATGTGGAGAAAGACTGTTATGAAAAAAAGGACTCGCATCTTTGTTTTGAAAGGTGGGTTATCTGCTATCCTGAAGTTGAACAATGAATACATCATGTCGTCATAGAACCACATGAGTTTTATTTCATGTGGATTTCTGCATGGCAAGGACAATAATCTGTTTCTTTTGGCATAAAAGTGAGTTTGTAATACTGTGAAATAAATAGATACAACTCTTCCTGCCTTCGATTTCTTTTTTTTTTTTTTTTTTAATCTTCTGCATGTCTTGAATCAAATATCTAAAGATTTTATATTTGTCAGGAAATCAAAAGCAAAAGCATTGTTCAAATGATTGAAAACATTATCAAACACATTGCTACATGATCTGGATGAAGGGGCAGAGCACACCTCGGCAAGTTTGCTGATGATGCAAAACCAGGAGGAGCGGCTGATACACCAGAGGGATGTGCTGCCACCCAGAGGGACCTCAACAGTCTGGAGAAATGGGCGGACAGGAAGCTCGTGCAGTTCAACAAGGAGAAGTGCAAAATTCTGCATGTGGGGAGGAACAACCACAAGTACCATCTTTAAACTTTATACACAGTTTATATAAATTCATGAAATTAAAATAAAATCTCCCCTTTCACAGTATATCACTTTTGAGAATACACCTTGAGGTAGCAGACCTTAACAAATGTACCCTGAGAAGCAGATCCATAAAACAGCCCTGCATGTGCAAACTGTAGAACAAGATCATTACCAGTACAGTGAATGCAGGGAACATGTACTGAGGCATGAATCATATTAATTTGAGCTGAAAAATGCAAAACATAAGTAGAATGAAAAGAAAATATGAATTGAAAAGTGTGAATACCTCTGTATTGTATGCCTCTTCAGATGAGCTGAGTGCTAAAAACAGGCAAACAAGTGGCAGTGTGCCTCAAAGGAGAAGAATTCTACATCCAGGAGAAAAGAAAAAAAACACATGAAAGAGAGTTTAAAACTCTGTTTCAACAAACACATATTTGAAGGTGAGTATTACTTAAGGAACATACAGTACTACTAAAAATGTTTGGGTTTGACAAGATCAATTTTCTGTCTTTTAAATCCTGTCTCACAGTTAGGGGTAGAAGGAGGGGGGAAAGGGGGAATGAAGCATTAGATTGTACATTATACCAAAGGAGCAGTCAAATGATTTAACATTAATCTAACCAGGACGTTCTTTGAGAAATACTTTGCAGTTCCTGAAGAACTTGCCTGTTCCTACATACAGAAAGGTATTAAGAAATATATAGGTATATGCCTATCTGCACATTAGTTGTGGTGATATTTATATTCTTCAGAGACAAAGTTTTGTTTTGAGACCCTCATCTCTAGGGAATGAGTTCCCATCCCCACGGACTGGGCTGCAAGTTTAATCAGAGACTTCTAATCTTGCAAATTAATGGGCCCAGGCCTTTATTTAGTTCAACCAAGAGGATCTCATGATCTTAATCCTAATGGCAAAATACATTTTGTGATGTTTAGGCATATTTATTATTATCTTGTTTATTGAGTACACACAGAAATATCAATTACTTACCCCAAGCAAGCCAAAAATTTGACTGCCTTTGTTCATGAAATAAAGATATAAATTAGAACAATAAATGTAGAAATACATTATAATAATAAATTTAGAAACAGTAAATTGTTTCTAAATAGGAAGAAAACTTTTCCAAAAAACACTACTTTTGTGGGTCTTTTAAAAATCATTTTTACTGTTAAAATAGCAAAATACATTTCTTGATGGAAGGTTTTTGTAAGTATTATAGCTTTTGTCTTATGTATACACACACATTCATATCACAAGTCATACAACTTTTACGTAGACCTAAAGGCATTTTAATTGAATGTCCAGTGAACATTTCATTAAACAAGCATTTTTTCTTGTAGTTTAAAATAAAAGAATTACATAAACTCTTAAACTAATAAATTATCATGAAACAGGTTATCTGTGGTATTAGGAAAACAGTCATCTTTTACAGCTTTCAATTGTCATGAAATTGAATACTGTCTAGAATTTGATTACAGATGCATATTTATCACGGCTATACAAAGTAGAATTGTTAAAATACAGCAAAATCCAAAGCGCAACTTAGGAAACATAAAATCATGCTTTTAATGAAACTTAGAATTTACTCTGTCTCTCTTTACAGCTAGTCTCTCTGAAGATGATGAAGCAGGCTACTTTAATGTACATACTTAATAGATACTTTCCAGTTGCAGACTTATGAAGTCAGAAGCAAGCTGCATTACTTTTGAGTCCTTTTGTCTGACTACCACTTTGTCTAGCTTAGGCTACATCAGCTGAAAGCAGGCAAATTGTGACTAATAATCACTTCGGTGGGTTTTTTTGAGGTGTGGCAGGGATAATTTCTTTCTGCAGTTTTGTGTACTACAAATACACTTTGTGTTAAAGTACATGAAAACCTCTGAAGAAAACTTTTTTTTTTTTTTTTCCTGATGAAAAATGTAGCTTTTACAAAGTGAAAACTCCTTCTAGATGCATATAGCTTTATTTATACCAGGGAAAATGATTGCCCCCCCCAAAAGAAAACCAAACAAAAACCCCAAAAAAACCCAAACAAAAAAAGACCTCTCACACCATTTCAATTTTTTGTGTATATGCATTCCTCCCCCTCCAAGAATATTCAAATACTCAAGGTCAAAGGAAATGTTACCTTGGGAGCGGGGGGATGACATGGGGACAGGGGGGATGGGCGGGAAATTCACTGAAATTTTGAATAATTTTTGTTTTAAATTAACATTTTTGCTATGAATTGGCTTGAAATACTTGTGGATGTGTAACAAATACATTTTTCAAAAAATCAGTTCTTCACTCAGCTTTGAGACTAATTTTGCTGGAGGCTGTGATAGGTAGCCAAGCTCCTGGCTGCCTACTTCCCCAAAGAAGCTTCTCACTGTTGTCATAGTTACAGCGGTATTTGCACCTGTGGACTCCTCATCTCTCTAAATAAAACCTCCGAAGCAGCAGGTCTTCTTTCTTATTTTCCTAGCACAGAAAGATTATTTTTTTAAGAAAAAAAAACCTTCAGCTATGCTGACCAGCTATACTGGTTGGATTCAACGTTTCTTTCTTTTAGCAACCTGTCAGTAGTTGTACTTCAACTGACAGTCTTTACAAATCTAGCAATTTTATCCATTTCAGCATTTTATCTAAAGATTAAAAGAACTAGCTAAATAAATAAAGAGGAGGCTTTGTAATAGAAAGTTTAATCTGCTCACAGCCTCCTTCAAGATGTCCACTTGCCAAAACCAGGACAAGTCAGGCATGACTTAATATGATTAATACCACAGGTTTATTTTGTTACTCCAGACTGCTCTGATCAAAGGCAGGTCTGCCTGTTGGGATGGTTGCTGAATAGCTCCAGTCAGGTGGTTTGTTTTCCTTTTTCCTCCCTCCCCCCCTTTCTACAACAACCTATCAATTTTAAGCTTTCTTTATGGACGTCAATTGTGTTGATATTATAGCCTCTTAGAGATCCCTGTGAGCTAGCACCCTCTTTTGTAATTTTTTGAAATTCTTTGCTCAGTGACTTCCTGATCCTTCTTTTCCACATCTTTTCTCTGATACTTTATAATTTAATTATATTCTTACATTTACATTCAGTAAAAGGTATGTTTCAGTTATATCAGTAGGACTATCCCAGATTATGAACATTTTTAAAGCAAGAGCTTTTGATAACCCTCTAAGTTCTAGCATGTTTCTTAGAGTTTATCTTCAGTAACCTCTTAGTAGCTGTAAGAGGTAGGAAGAGTAGCAGGGATGTAATTCAGTTCCAAGTTGTAGCCAGTTGTAGGTTTCTACTTGTGATTTATGGACTTGGCTCAGCTAACTATATCTTGGGTACCCCATCTGGCCTTGGGCTGCCACTCCTCAAGTGTGTCTCCTGGAGGACCTGAGACATAGCTGTCAGCTGTATGAAAAAGATGTGGATAATATAGCGAGTCCAAAATGGCACTAAATGCTTAATTTTAGTCAGTAAATCAAGCCCAGTATACTATACAAGTGGATGAAACATACATGTTCAAACAATGCCATTTGACAAACATCTGTGAAGTACTTCAGCCCCTGCCTGTTCTGTGTCAAGTCTTGTACAATCATTCCAACTTTTGTTGCAAGCATAAATAGGAGAAAGATTGAAATATTAGATCCTGTTTAAGCTTAGTTATATTAAATGATGACTCTGTCCCTGGGGCTTGTGCCTACTGTAATCGTTATTCCTAGTTCCTAGTCATACTTCTGAGAGATATTAAACTGATAGCTTATTAATGTATGTAATCTGTTTTCTTTATATTAATTTTGAATATCTCCAGTGAGAAAAAGCTCTATAAACTCTTAAGTTGTCTCTTATCAAATAAAAGCTTAATCACTACAAACCTAAAACTTGTATGTCTAGCTGTTTAGTTATTCACAGGGTTTGTGATAATAGAAGTATTCATTTTTTTCAGCTTAAAGATGCATTATTTGATCTCTAACATAGATAGCTCTCACCAAAGTAATTTCTAACTTAATATCCCTAAATACAAACACCATTTATAAAGCCATATATTACATGTAGGAATTTGCCAACTGTTTCCTTGCCAGAGTTCATCCTTTGACTGCATTTGCATTCCAGGATACATTTCCAAAATTAGCTGTTTTGGTAATATTAATCTCAAAAAAAAAAATCTTTTACATTAAATCCCTTCCATTTCTCTTTTCCCAGTATGTGTGGTTTCTTTCAGTGATTTAACAGTATCCTGGCATGGCAGGATGTTGGTAAGAGCACATTTCAAAACGTGTAAGAAAAGGAACCAGCTGAGGAGTTAGTTAAAACATTTCATTAGCTCAGTTCTGCCTTCTGTGCCTCCATAAAATGTTTTGTAGGATAAAAAACAAATCCAAGGTTTGAACCTGTGAAAGCTGTCTTTTGTTTCCCTTTCAAAAAATGAGGAAAATGAGAAAAAGTGTTTGCCTTTACATATACCTGAACATTTCTGTTGTATTTTTACAGCTCTCAAAAATCTCTTCATACAGTTTTGGCCTTCAAGAAATTCCCAAAGCTGGTCACTTGCCCAGCTGTACAGTACCATTACTATGTCCTTTCCTGGTAGAAATTACTCCTGCACTGATGGAACATAATGTTCTATAACATGGCATAAAGCAATGACAGCATGTAATATAATCCTTGTTCTATCTTTAATAATGAGATAAAACTAAATTACAGCATTTGATATTGCTGACTTAATTCTGGATGCTCATCTTTTACA
Source organism: Falco peregrinus (assembly GCF_023634155.1). Lineage (NCBI taxonomy): Eukaryota > Metazoa > Chordata > Aves > Falconiformes > Falconidae > Falco > Falco peregrinus. Next base: position 86,506,622 of record NC_073724.1, read on the forward strand.
GGAAACCTAATCTATGTCAGAAGTGGTCACTGAGGATCATCAGCAATGCAACTAAAACACAGAAAATAGTGTTCAGTTACATCTTTCCATTAAAGCTGAATTTAAGGATTTTAAGCTCATTTACACAGAATATGGTTATTTTTCACCTTGCAAGTTTAAATATGCTTGCACAGTTTTTGATAGATTCTCCCACAGCAAACAGAATGGTTACGTACAATTCACCCTTGAGAATCTCATCAACCTTTAAATGGTTTTTGTACATTTCCTGAATGCTACAGCACTGTTTAAAAAGCAATTTTAGATATCATAGGATTAAAAATAACATCATAAGTCTTTATATTTGTTTTCCTCTCTGCACACTCCTCATTTATTATTATTTGTTTGTTTATTGTATTACAGAAATTTATTCAGACTCCAATAATTAAAGGGATCTATTGTGTAAACACTGTACAAATACATACTCAGGAACAGCCACTACTTAGAAGGTTTTACTATAGTAAAGCCCAAATAACTTTGCCAGCAGTTATTAATTTTTCCTGATATTTCCCCATAAAACCCTTCTACCTGAGGTTTTTAATTTCTTCATTGTTTCACTTGGCCTGAAACCCTGCATGCTGAACTTTATGTTCAAAATCTATATCTTCTAGAAAGTTAACTAAAAGGTAGCTCTGGATCTAATATGGAAGACAAAAAGGAAAATTAGATGTTCTGGCAATAAAAGAAAAAAATACAGAAATCTTTGACATTTTGAAATATCTAAGCCTTGGGGTAAAAACTTGAATTCTTTGAAAAATTTATGCTATTTCTCATTGCTGTAAATGTTGACAAAGGTCTCTTCAGTGGTGAAAAACTATTTCAGACTGTGTTTCCAAACTTCATGTTATTTTTGCTTATTGGATTTGTTTTCTACAAACACTATATAGCATTTTTTCATTTTTCTGACATTCTGAGTTATTGTGGAGTTGCATTTGAAAGCAAACATCTTACTAGTAATTCAAATGTCAATAGATTAGGTAGGAATGAGAGCTTAATTTTTTTCTCTTTATGATGAAGGGATGAATCTAGTAAGAGACAACAGTCCTTAGGAAATCATACATGTTGAAAATACATTAAAAGAATATTGAAATTCTTTCTCAAAAGCTTGGACATTCTTGATCAGTGCTGATCAAATTTGGATAGCTTCTTTTTACGCAAAGATTATCAGGTCCATAAAGGTTTTTCAAACAGCTGAAACAAGCTGTAAACAGTGAGGACTTCAATCACCAGACAATTGGACATCAGAGAACAGGTCCAGTTCTTACAGTTTTAGTCTCTGCTTAATAATAATCTACGTTATTGGATTATTATCTAAGAAAAAGCACTTGCCGACTCTTGGAGCTGAAAACGCTTTCTATGTAATTGCACAGCACAATCTATTTTGCATACATCCAGTGTGCATTTCTCTCCGTTTCTGTCAAAGTTATGATTTGCTGGGAAAGATTTTGTGTATCCTGGTCACGTGTGTTTCATCTGTGACTGAAGTTATACATATATGTCTTCAGTGCCTTAATGTTGTTCACTCTTCTGCTGCAAGAATTTTGGTTCTGCTTTAATTTTTAGCTGAAAGTTAATGGAGTTTTATCAATGTTATAATTTTTTTAGAGGAGGAAGAGACACCAGAAACATATTTAAGATACTTGCACAGTTTTTCAACAAGTTATTACAGATTTCAAAAGTACAAAATGCCAATAAGTGAGGATTTTATACGAGTTTTAGGTGTTCTTTTATACAAATTCAATTCTATTAAAGAAACCGTGTACAAGATAGTTCCAAGATACTTACAGTCTTTACCCCTGTTACGTCTCACATATTCTTGAAAACTCTTTTAGTCACCATTTACTATCTTGATATCAATCTTATTTGAAGATGTACTGGTATCTCTCTTCTGCTTGTGGAAACTGAATGGTTTCAGTGGATTCTAGTTTCTCAGGTATTAACCCTTACGCTTCTTGCCCTGAGTTCCTCCCTTCTACTGGGAAGTTCTTCCCAACTTCAATGGGATGTTGCTGGAACCCAACAGGAATTAGTTATAAAAATACTGTTGATTACAGCAACACCTGGTTTGGAATATAACAGCTTTTCTTCCATTCACTTTTCTTGTCTCTCTCTCTCCTCTCTCTCCTTTCTGTATTTTAATTTTTTGCCTAGCCTTTCCTCACCTTGCCTTGCTTCCCCTCCACCTCTCCTTCTCCCTTTACAGCTTAGCTTAAGTATTAAATGAGTAAAAGACTGAGAAAGAAACTACATAATTTAAATTCAAATTTGTTATTTTTTTCTGACAATCTTCTCTCAATTAAAAAAAAAGTCTCATACAAGGAATATCAGGTCTTACGAGTGTATTTGCATTTTATCACTGGTGAATCAGTGAGCTGTATTTTAGTCGTCACATATGGAAAAGCATGATAGCAAGCTTCTAACAGAGAAAGGCACAATGTTTTCTTCTTCCAGAAAAATGGAGGTGACACCAATTAAGAGCTGACATAGTGGACAGAGCTTAAAATCCAGCATAGAAGCCAGTTCTTTGTCATGCTATTCATCAGCTATTTGAAAGCCCTAGGCAAACACAGTATGTTTATTTCTCTGTTTTCCTACCAACTTGGGCAGATTGGTTAATTTCAAATTTAGGGTAATTGCTGATGAACAACAAGCTATAAACTTATTTTTGTAGGAATTTCACTACTGTCACCTTAAAGCAACTAAAATAAGTGTAGTTTCTTTCTAATATAATTCCTTTACAGTAGCTTACCGATGTGTGGGAAATTAACTTTTTTCTTTATTTTTTCCCTTCTCTTATTTTGACAAAGCTTTTTTGGGGGTGGTGGGTTTTGGTGTAGTTGTGGGTAGGTTTTTTGGTTCTTGTTTGTTCCTTTAGCCAATGCCTTGAAATTTACTTTCTGTGATGTTTCCCTGAAATTTTGGGGAGTAGAACTTTCTGCTCGTGGCTTATAGGAGCTTCCTTCTGAAGTGGACACTCTAAGGGTAAGTGGATGAAGAGAGTCTTTCATTAATGACCTCTGGCCAAAGGAGCTACAGACAAGGACACACAGAGACAAACCTGACCAACACATGATAAGGAAGGTCCTGAGAACAAACCTGGTAATTTGTACTAATTGGTATGTACACCTGGAGCATGGGAGTGTTTTATTTTCTCAGTTGGGAGGATAAAAAAAAGGAAGGAGACAAACACACAGAGATACAAAACCTGACCAATTAGTATTAACAAAGTGTTACATGGTCAGTAGCTTCTCTACTGGTTGAATCTGCAAACAGGAGAACAGCAGCCACAATCCTCAGCCTGGGCAGAGACCCTGGGGCACTGGGTTAGGCTCCAGCAGCTGGGCAGAGGGGTCCTGGGCTGAACCTGCTGGAGGCGGTAGCCTTGTCTCTTGACAGGGAGGGAGGAAGGGAAACAAAATCACTGTTATTCTTTGTTCATTTCTAAAAGCAATTTCAGTGACCAGCCTTATGTTACACTAGAGAACAGAGAACCAAATATCCAATTATTGGCTCTGACTAATTTTGGGAGCGTTCTGTGAAGAACAGCAGCAATGCTAAGGGCCTTCTTTTTCAGTAATGTTCTCTGAGCTCTCCTCCAGTGTAGCAGCAACAGAGATGACACATTTTTCTTTCCCAGATATTTCATCTGAGAATTGAGTTTGCTTTGAAGAATTCCTGTGTCCATTGGGTGACAAATACAGTTCTGAGTATTTTGCAGAAACGAGGTAACACCACCTTTTACTCTTCTAACTGGAGTGAAGTTCATATAAGTTTTCCTAACAGACTTTTGAATTACTGCATTTTCAGAAATATTCAAGAGGATTCAGAGATACCGCAGATTGCCTCAGGCACTATATGTTTTGCCTTCAGCTGCCCCACACACACATCAAGCTTTTCTGCTTGAAGCTTCTGGGTTGCACAGAGAAGGCTTATGTTCAGATCTACAGTGACATGAAAAACTACATCAAATTACTTCTTTCTAAAATGGTCTTGTTCACTTGTTTATGCTACATTTTATGCCTAGTTTTTAACTTGTGAGTATGTGACATTTGTGGCATATAAAAGAAGTTAACACAGCATCTTATTATCCAAATCTATCATATTGTATGCCATAGGCTATCATTCCAAAAGACTGTAGGATTTAGCAATTACATTAGTAATATAACATTTATCACAGAAAAACAGTAGCCAGAAAACTCATTTCCTGTCCCTACAATCATTTATTTTCCCTGGTTAAGGCAGAACCAAGGAACAAGCTCTTCCCTCTAACTCAAATGAAAGATTCCATCTGTAGCACTTTGAAAAAACAGAAGTGCTACACCAACAGGGTAGAGCTGTGCATCGCTACTCGAACCATTTCAGCTTTCATGTCCATTAACTGTCTGGCTGTCCTGCTGAGGCAGTCATCAAGATTGGCAATTGTGATGGTGTTTATGCTGAGAGTGTTTGTCCACAAGCAAACTAAAACATTGACTAACATAAAGGCCAGTGATTTTGAATCTGCAGTCCTCAGACTTGTGAGAAATATGTTACAAAACAATTTATATGCTTTGCAGTAGGATCAGAGGAAAGGTTTAAAAAGCATCCTTCACTTTTACTCTGATCAAAAGCCAAATGTTCTGTAAGTCCTTTTAATTAATTTTGAGTAGCATTTAGAAACATTTTAGAAATTTGGAGCATTTTGAAGTGAAGATTAGAAAAATTTCCATGAGAGGGGGGGAAAGAGATTGTAGAGTCTGTGGGTATATTTTGGACCCTGATACTATGATCATAATTTTATTAATCATGCATATCCATTTACAACTACACATACACCTTCCACGAAAGCTCTGCTACTCAGACTCTAGTTTACTGCTACTACTATAATGAGTCACATGGATACTTAAGAGAGTCACACAAGAAAACAAATGCAAGACAGCAATAAAATCAAACCATTAGCAAAGCCCACTCCACACAGAAATGTGAGTCATGAGACATCCTGGCTCCAAGAATTCTTCATCAAAAATACTTCATTCTTGTCACAGAACCTCAATTAAATTACCTTTGCGGCACTGCCTATGGTATGGCATATGTGATCCATGACATGGGAATGTTACAGAAATGCATGACAAACCATGTTAGGAAAGTATATATTGAAAATCAAGACCTTTTCTGGGAATTCTCATGAGAACACTACTGTCTAACCAATGATGTCTTATCAACACACATCTGTTGATCAAACCAGTATTAGTATAATGCAACAGGGGAAAAAATAATTTGGAAGAAGTGGTCCCATTTAGGGCTGGGTGGCACATGTTACTGTAATCCTGTTATATACAAACACTTTAAACACACATGATATATGCATATATGTATTTTATATCTCTACATAGTGCAAGTACTGATATATAAATAGAAAAACTATGTAAGTTTTGACATTATTACTTTTCACATGCAAATTTCAAGAAAAGTAAATATGAAATATCAGCCTAAACCAGTTAATTTCCACTTGTTAACTGATTTATTGATGGTGTTGTAGACTCAGGTTCATGAGTCTTTTGTGACAACTGTGCTCATCCTCAAAGGGAAACAGAATTAGGAAACTATACGGTATTACTTGGCCCAAAAAGTGTGTCTTCCAAAGCAATGCAGTCGAGATGAACAGTTAAATATTTATGCAGACTAGTGGGGGGAAAAAAGCCTCCTTAAATCAATGGGTAGGGTGAGTTTTCTATCTCCTTCATAGCCTTGTCTTTTTTGATTCTGAATAGATATTCAATCTGAGAAAATTCTTATAAAAAGAACAATCCTATAAACATTTTTTTTAAACTAATAAATATTTCTATTTAATATTAATAGTCTCCAAATAAATAGTTGGTAAAGTATCTACCAGCTAAGGTCCAAAGGCAGTTAGAATTTCAAAAGCAGAAACTAGCTCTATTAGATACATACTTCTGATGTAATATGGTTCTCAGATTATTTTTTTTACTCTAATAAGGCTGTATTGCAGTTTAGTTGCAACAAGGAATGGATGAAAGTTGTTTCTATGGAAAAGGTAAGACAAAATTTGCTATACTAGAAAAACATAAAACAAAAAACCCCAAACTACCTGTGATTCTGGAAGAAGGTGGAGAATGCTAATAATTATTGAAATATTCCTTGCTACTGATAGGGAAAAAAATAATTTCATTTTCTGGATATACTTACTAAGGGGTTGCATTTATTTACTAGCATTGTTTGTATCTCCAGATACTGTTCAAAAGGCCCATACCTAAAAACATTTTTTTAATATTGCTTTTTAAAGAAATAATTACTCCAATCAGGTTCAGAAGCTTGTTTCCTAGAAAGAGCCAAAGAAAAAACAAAACAATATCCTGCTACAGAAATTTTTTTCTGTGATATATATACACACATACACCTAATACTGGTTATTGAGAACATCCTACTTGAAGATTAATTTTCTGTAATACAAATGTTGATACCACTGAGTCTGTATAAGAATTAGCCCCTGCTTGTACCTCAACCTTTTTTCCAGAATTCAGATAGGACACTAATTATAAGAAATGGAAAAACTTACATTTATTGTGCAGTTCTATAAAAAGAAAATTTTTCTAGTAAACTTTTTCTTCAGATATTTTTTTGTGTAAATATGTATACCCATATTCAAAATCACATCTTAATTTCATTGTTTTTGTTGTTAGTAAGCAGTCTTAGTAGAGATCCACAATACTGATTTAAAAAAAAAAAAAACAAAAGCAAAAACAAAAAACCCAATCAGTCATGTCCTTGACACTTTGACACTAATATTCAAGAAGCACTTAGTCTTTTCAGTCTGGGGTGTTGAATCTTCCTAAGACAAAACAGCTAGCACAAAGTTAGTCTCGCAGTCTTATTTTTGTTTTTCATGAATACCCATAAACAAACTAATATAATTAGCCATTACTTATTTAAGTGACCAAGTTAGCCACTTACATCTGTTAAAGGATAGGCATTCAGGGAAGTACATTAATTCATTTTTTGCTCATCAGTCTTGCAGAGAGAATCTGCTTATTCTTGCTTATTTTTTTCCACATAATGGTTGATCTGTTAAATGTCTTGTAGTTTTATAACAATAGTAGACATCCATCTTGCTTTAGGAAATGCTAGTTCAGGTCCCTTGATAATTTGAAAGATTACAAGCATAAGAATGAGTATACAAGAAACTTGCATAATTAAACAAAAATAATTAGGTTCGCAAAATGCATAGGATGTCTTTACTCAGGCTATTTACTTATTGTTTTTTAAGTTTAATTTCAAAAGGAAGTGAAGAATATGATGAAAGCCAAACACATTCTTCTTTAAATCACATTTTTATAATGCAGAGCAATGATATTAATGGAAGTAGATTTTTAGACAAGCAGTCATGTAATATGTCACAGTTAAGTTCCACATCAGTTATTAAAACAACATCAAGAAAACAAGGGGAATTAAGTTACCCATCTCTGATAGCTGGTTTGTCATAATACAACAAATTTGCAAATGTAGTGCATTTAAATCTGCAGACTATGGGACATAAATCACTCCAATTTTAAGTCATGGATGGGAGCATAAATCTAAAAATGAGAATCAGAGTTAAAACCACAGTGCCTTCTGAATAGTATCTAAAGGAAAGCAAACTGTACTTCTTTAGCATTGCACTTCCATCAACCTACACATACTGTTTAGTGGAGAAATTTACACAGTAAGTTTTATATTAAACACTCTATAGGACTAATATTTTGCTTTGGTAACAAATTTATGTTTTTTGAAACTGTAGTATGTTACTACTTAAGATTTTGCAACCTACATAGTGGCCCAAGACAGTATTTCTACTCATATGTTGCTACCAAAAATGTTTTCTGGAGATCAGAAAGCTGATATCTTTCAAGATTTAAAAGGTAGCTGTCAATGAATATATCTATTTAAATTTATATTCTTTGCTTTTACATTTGTGAGCAAGCTGAAATGAGGCTACTTTAATGTATATTCCTTGCAAAAATAATTTAAAAAAGAAAGCAAACAAACCCCCAACAAAACCACACATTTTGGCATTTTTTCTAGTTGGGCTCTGATTCCATGAGTTGATAAGGACTTCAAAGCACCAGCTAAACGAGCCTTATGTTTGATTAATATTTAGACAACAGTCTTCAAGAAAGAGTAGGCTTTGTTAACTTTCACTCCTAATTGTTTTATAAGAAATAAGCAGATATTAGTAGAAATATACATATACTCCAAACATTGGATTGCCTTTGCCCAATTTTGGAAGATCCACTATCAAATGGAGTATCCCACTTTCATCAGTGCCTTCTTTCACTCTCTAAAGCAAAAGCTTATCTGCATAAACTATCCCAGACAAGAAAAAGAAGAAATAAAAACCTGGCAATACATAATAATTTGGGTTGTGTTTCCGTTTTCTAGGCCTAGGGCAGATCAAGTCAGTAGAGCCCTTTGATTTTTAAGTATTATCCCTATGGGTGACATTATCAAGGAACAGATAGAATACATTATTCTGGGCTGCAGACTGTGGCAACGCAGCTGAAGAGGGGCTTCTGGGAGATCTGTAACAAAAGATGTGAACCTGTTACTCCTTCAGAACAGTATAAACAGGACCAGGAATTGAATCATGTATAACTTTGTAGTCCAAGTGTCACATTTATTTTTTGATGAAAGCCAAAAGCCTGTTTCAGCCATGAGCTGAAATTCTGAGCTGCTGGAAGACCCGCTTCTCTTGCATTAACATTTAATAATCTCAAAGCCAGACTTTGAATTTCTGGATTATCCAAATACAGAAAGTCTTTTCTGTAGCTCTTGTCTTGCTGCTTTCTTCTTAGAGCTATATACTTGCAGCGTTGGTACAAGGTCTGTCAGTTTTCTGTGGATTGCCAATTCTGCCATGCTAAATATGTTTTGGGTTTCTGTGGAGTACACCACGATGTGAAGACAACCTACATAGCAAGAAATGGAGGAAAAAGGCCATTAGAGATCTGTCAATCAATGAGCCTTTAACTTAGGCTGCACAAATGTGAACTCTGAAGTGCCTATTCCATTTGTTGTAGAGAAATTAAGAAAAAATCTTAGCATTATAATAAAATAATAATGAATCAAAAATTTAATCAAAATAATCTGCGAAGTCCTACTTAGCAGAACAGTCCTATTGGAAATCAAAAAATGAAAACCAGTACCAGTAACCGCTGTCTATAATTCCCCAAACACTTTTTTTCAGTACAGAAAATGAAAAACAAGGATGTGTAAAGTATGCCTTTTTTTCAGGCAAGCAAAGGTCATTTATTTCCTCAGACATTAGTTATAGATTTTTCTTAAAATCACTTCCTTTTAAATCTGGTCTCCAGAACCAGTACATTTAATTTATTACTATCTTATCCAAATGCCACACTTAAGAGTTTTAACTTCAAAACACATAATTACAGTGTAGAAATGGGTAACAGAAGGCTTTTTGTTCTTGTCATTACCATTTCCAAAGTTGCAAAGCTTTATCACAATTTGTAGGTAGTATTCTTTCCTACCAGGGACTTCACCATAATGAAAAGGAAAAAAATTAAATATATATTTTGGATACATCATGAGAAATTAAAAGTCAGAATCTGTGTTAGTACACTGGGATTTTTGGCTTCATCTTGAGCTATTCTTCCTCTGCCGCCTGCCTGCTCCCACCCCTTCCTAGTCCTTCCTTTCCTACTTTGTGTTAAAAAGTAAAGCTGCAGTTGGATAAAGTAAAGGTAAACTTTATAAGTTAAGGAGAGGATTTGTCTGGGATTTCCTTTCACAAAGTCCCTATAGAATTGTGTCAACTAAACTGCAGCACTTGCTCTGAAATTAAGATTAATTGTTAGGTGAGATTTTTGAGTTCTGTAAGCTGTTATTAGCTATCTGTTTAAACATGAAAATCAAATGTCCAAGCTTAGAAGTCATTTCAGCAGAAAAAAAGAAAGGCAAGGAAAGATAAAAACTGAATAAAGAAACAAGAAAAATTGTGGTTTATTTAACTGGTTTAAGTCATTATTACTTTTAGAAATGTTTATTCTGAGACTTTGTTAAATTACCAGCAGTCTGCAAGCATCCAATTTCCTTGCAAAGCAGTACACACAAGACCGTGTCTGATCTGGGATTATACAGCTTTTTTTTTTTTTTCCAGAACTTGGCAAGATATTTCAGAAATTTTAGAGACCCAAGATAACAACTTTGAAGTTGGATGAACCATAATCCTTGAATAAAATCAATATAAGACCCAAGGTTTTGATAAAAATCATACACAATATATTTCAGAAAACACACCAAGCAAGGAGAGAATACACAAGTAATCCAAAACCTTAAGCATTCCAACAGCAGTTGTTTTATTCTTTAGGGCAAACAAAACTTTGCAGTAAGCTGTACAGCTCTTCCAGGTAAAAATGCATATAAAGATGTACTATATGAGATGCCATTAATTCATGACAACTAAACATGCTGTGCTATGCTATGGCCATACATGCCTTAAAAAATTTGTTTCTTATAAAACACATTTGGTTACCTTAGGCAGATGTAATAGATAACAATATACTGATTATTTAACTCAAAGATAAATTAAAGTGTCTTCTGTGCAAGCACAGGAATTTTATATCCATCCATTTACATAGCAAATACATTCAATTTGTAAATCCATTGCCAATTAAAGGAAAATAAATGCTCTGAGAAATAAAGTTTTCTACTATTTTCAGGTATTTTTGGGGGGTGGCAGTTTTGACAGGTTTTGGGGTTTTTCTTTTTTTTTTCTTTTTTTTTTTTTTTTCTTTCTGTCCTTACCATTTTGTTTTCCTTCTCTTCTGTGTTTGGATTGTATATGGATAGCTGCATTCTGAGCCTGGATTCATTCTTCACATTCAGGTGCAGTCTAGCAAATTCCAGTAACTGAGTTTAAGGTAGTGAAGACATAGCTTAAAGTGGCTTGAATCCACGTGGAAAAGAAAGAATCAAGTTTGTTGGTAATATGAGGGTAAAATTAGAGGTGTTCAAAGATAGGCTTATAGAAGCTTTGAGATAAGTCACAAACTGTGTTTCTAAAACATTTTGATGAATGTGGTCTACACAGCCCTACTGAATGCTGAAACAAATCTTTCTGTCAAGACATTAAAATTTCAGTATTTTTTTATTTTCCTGATCATCACTTCATCCTTTTGCATGTATTAATTAGGTAACATTGTCTTGTTATACAATATTACTTCAAGATGTTGTGGTTTAACCCCAGCCTGTAGCTTAAGTATCACGCAGCTGCTTGCTCATTCCTGTCCACCCAGAGGGATGGACAGAACAATCAGGAAGGAATGCAAAACTTGAGAGTTGAGATCAGAACAATTCAATAGTTGAAATAAAATAACAACAACAACAATAATAACGAAAAGGATGGAGAAGGAGAGAACAATAAATTCCAAAGGGAAGGGAAAAAAGAAAACAAGTGATGCACAACACAGCTGCTCACCACCTGCTGACTGATGTCCAGCCAGTCCCCGAGTAGCTAGCAGCAGCCCTAACCACACACACCCCCCAGTTTACATACCAAGTATGATGTTCTGTGGTTTGGAATATTTCTTTGGCTAGTTCAGGTCACCTGCCCTGGCTGTGTCCCCTCCCAGTTTCCCATGCCCCTCTAGCCCTACCACTGCCAGGGCCTGAGAAACTGAAAGTCTTGACTTAATATAAACATGACCCAGCAACAGCTAAAATGGCCTGTTATCACCATTATTTTCACACCAAATCCAAAACACAGCACTGCACCTGCTAGTGAGAAAAACATTAAATTACTCCAGCCAAACCCAGGACACAGGACTGTATTTTTCTTACCTGCAGTTGACAACCAGTAGCTAAATGAAAATACACACACACTCTACCTTAAAGTCCCCTCCACCTGCAGCCCTTCATGAATGATTTGGTATGAAAGGGAAGAGATAAACTGGTGGCTTACCTCTCTCTCTTTGCTGTATAGATTCTGAATTAATAGCATGCCGACAGCCTTCCCTGAGGAGCCTATGTAGGTGTACTACACACAGGGGCACTTTGCCTATACTGGTAGTGTAGCTTTGATCATAGCAGAAACCATCTTTGAGTACTTAACTGCTTGATGCAAAAACAAATCCTCATCTGTAACTTAAATGTTGATGTATCTGAATAAAAAAAAAAAAACAAGACCATATGTAAGTAATAAAGACCTGAATAAAAGGAGTAGATATTAATAAGTAGTTCAGCAAGTACTGCTTCTATGATTCTGAACCAGCTCACTTATTTAATCGGTTCTTAATATCAAAACTCATGGACTGTTACCATAGGCAATGGCGAAAAATTGTGACCTACAAAGAATCTGAATGATATAAGGAAAAATAGAATTGTTATCGGAAGAGACCTTTAAGATCAAATCCAACTGTTAATCTAACACTGCCAAGTCCACCACTAAAACACATCTACATGTCTTCTAAGTACCTACAGGAATGGAGACTCAACCACTTCCCTGTGCAAACCTGTTCCAGTGCTTGACAACCCTTTTGAGGAAAAAAAAAAACAAAACCAACAAACCCTACTATTTGATCTAAACCCCTCCCTGGCACAACCTGAGCATGTTTCCTCTCATTCTATCACTTGTTACTTGGGAGTAGAGACTGACACACAGCTCACTACAGTCTCCTTTCAGGTAGTCGTAGAAAGCAATAAGCCTTGAACCTCCTCATCACCAGCCTGAACCACCCCAGTTCCCTCAGCCACTCCTCATAAGACCTGTGCTCCAGACCCCTCACCAGCTCCATTGCCCATCTCTGGACACGCTGCAGCACCTCTACGTCCCTCTTGCAGAGAGGGGCACAAAACTGAACACAGGATTCGAGATGCAGCCTCACCAGTGCCGAGACCAGGGGGACGATCACCTCCCTGGTCCTGCTGGCCACACTGTCTCTGATACAAACCAGGATAACGTTGGCCCTCCTGGGCACACTGCTGGCTAACATTAGCTGGCTGTCAATCAATATCACCAGGTCTCTGAAAGCATTCAGAGAGAGAAGTCCCTTTCTCTGGCATATGAAGGCACAGGCCCCACGTGAGATCCTTTATTGCATACGTAGTGCTGGTTATATACAATCACTGACCTGCCCAGGTTCTGCCCTGGAATGTGCCTACACAAAGCACAGCACCTTTGCAGCCAGTTCACACTTCACCAAGCTCTTTTCTCCCTCCACACCCACCTGACCAGGTCTCTTCTTCCCAGGCCAGGTTTTAAGCTGTGGGAGGCTCTGGGCACGCCCCTCATTGCAGGCAGGTGGGCACAGAACTGATTTGCAGGTGAGCTCAGAGAGCCAGATTTAGTGTTAGTTGCTTCCTCACTACCTTTTCAGGCATAATCACTCTGCAGCCTGGCACCCAGACAATGAGCAAAGCCTCTTCTCAGAAAGGGCCCTGACACTTCTCCACTGGGCAGCTTCCCAGACACCCTTCCCCAAGCCTGTAGCCTTGCATGGGGTTGGTGTGACCCAAGTGCAGGACCTGGCACTTGACCCTGTTGAACCTCATACAATTGGCCTTGGCTCATTGGTGCAGACTGTCCAGATCCCTCTGCAGAGTCTTCCTGCCCTCAGACAGATCCACGCTGTCACCCAACTTGGTGTCATCTGCAAACTTACTGATGGTGTGCTGATCCCTTCATCCAGGTTGTCGATAAAGACATTAAACTGAACTGGCCACAATACTGAGCTCTGGGGAACACCCCTTGTGAGTAGTTGCCAGCTGGAGGTAACTCCATTCACCACCACTCTTTGGGCTCACCCATGCAACCAGTGTCTAACCCAGAGAAGCATACGCCTCTCCAAGCCATGAGCAGCCAGTTTTTCCAGGAGAATGCTGTGGGAAAGGGTGTCAAAGGCTTTACTGAGGTCCAGGTAGACAACATCCACAGCCTTTTTCCCGCATCCACAAAGTGAGTCACCTTGTCGCAGAAGGAGATCAGGTTTGTCAAGCCAGACCTGCCTTTCATAAACCCCATAATGACTGGGCCTGATCACCTGGCTGTCCTGCACGTGCCACATGATGGCAGTCAGGATGATCTGCTCCACAACTTTTCTGGAACTGAGGTCAAGCTGAGAGACCTGTAGTTCCCCAGATCCTCATTACTGCTCTTGCTGTAGATGGACATCACATTGGCTAACTTCCACTCAACTAGGACCACCCCAGTTAGCCCAGACTGCTGATAAATTATGGAGAGTGGCTTGGTGAGCTCCTCTGCCAGTTCCCTCCGTACCCTTGGATGGATCCCATCCAGCCTCACAGACTTGTGTGTTTCTAAGTGGAGCTGCAGGTCATTAATCATTTCCTCCTAGACTTTGGGGACATCATTCTGCTCCCTTTCCCTGTCTTCCAGCCCAAGGGCCTGGGTACCCAGAGAACAACTGATCTTACTATTAAAAACTGAGGCAAAGAAAGAATTAGGTACCTCAGCCTTTTACTCATCCTTTGTGGTAATGTTCATTGCCATATCCAGTAAAGTGTGAAGATTATCCTTGGCCTTCCCTTTGTTTCTAATGTATTTGTAAAATCATTTTTTATTATCTTTTATGGTAGTGGCTAGCCTTATTTCTAGCTGGAGTATAGGTATAGTATTAGAGTGGAAAGCTCAATATATTGTATTACCTAACATACTTTATTGATATAAAATTTCATTCTTACACTTTCCCTTCCACACACTCTATGGTTTCATTAAGAAAATTCTGCCTTCTTCTCTGCAAATAGTTCTGGAAAGAAATATCAGTAATGTACCTTCCCTGTTACTCAGTCTTAATCCAAGCAACAAAGTATGGGTTGTTTTGTTTTGTTTTGTTTTGTTTTGTTTTGTTTTGTTTTGTTTTGTTTTGTTTTGTTTTTTATGAAAACTTTACCTACATGGAAAAAAAAAAAAAGCAGATTTCTCTGGTTGGAGCTTGTATTGGGTCTGGCTGGGGTGGAGTTAGCTTTCCTCATAGTAGCCCATATAGTGCTGTGCTTTGAACTTGTGTCTAGAAGGGTGTTAATAACACACCAATGTTTTGGTCCTTGCTGAGCAGTGCTGTCACAGCATCAGTGCTACCTCCAGAGTAGGGCAGGTAGGCTGTAGGTAGGCAAGAGGAGGGACAAATAGGACAGCACATCAAAACTGACCAGAAACATATTTCATATTGTATGACATCATGCTCAGCAATAAAAGCTGGAAGAAACAAGGATGGGAATGGGGGAGAGGCAAGTATTAATTATTAAGGCAATTGTCCTGTTTAAAAGGGGAAGTGACAGAATGGTTTGGTGGGTACCAGGCAGCCAGCCAAGGTCCACCCACCAAAAAACAAGTCAGAAGAGATGTGGAGGTAGCCCCTTATACTAATGAAGGCATACATATTAATTATACCTCATTTTAACTGTACTTCTACAAGAAAGAGGAATAGATAATTTTCTTTGAGCTTGACCACTAAGGTGTTAATCTGAACTAAGCATGCTTTGCCACATTTTATGCATAATATTGCCTGTTCATTTTGTTAAACCAACACTTACACATGGAAAGGAAGTATTAATTTGAAAAACTCCCAACCATTCCATTCATATATGATATCTTGATTTGTTGCCATATTACATGAAATTGAATAAGTCAAAAATATAGGCTATTTTGCATGCTACCTGAGGACTGCTACCTTCACTAATTGACTGAGGAAACGCTACTTGTGCTGTTTCTCACTGCTACTGTTTGATTTTATGCTTTATTTGGTGATATAATGCTGTTTATTAATTTTAGGTCTTTTCCTTTATGTTCTTCTTTCCAGTGCACTGCTCTGCCATTTACTGCATATAAACTTGCAGTTACTGAGCAGAAACTTCATCTACCTAACTAAGGCCTTAAGGCCTTCACAGGGTCTGCAGTATGGATTTAACTCTCAACTTTATGTTCCTTCCAACACACAGTCTTCAAAACTCTCTGAGTGTAGTTTATGTAATGACTGAACTAAATTCAATCAACATTACACATTTGTTAGAGACCTAATTTTCCCCCACTTCCAAACTTACCATCTTGTAGCTAAGCAGTTCTTAAAGCCTACAATACCATCTGAATAAAGAGCAAATTAGACAAAATACGTCCTGAAATACTGGTAGAAATCTCCAACTTATGTAGTTGCTTCTATTTTATATATGATATGTGATGGATAATACATTCTTATCAGAGGATGATGAAATATTTTCCTTTCCAACTGTAACTGTGGAAGATATTAAAAAAATACTTGTTAAACAAGTTTACAGATGTGAGTCTAAGTTGCATCTTACAATGATAAAAAAGGAGTCTGATTGGACACTTGGACCATCAGTCTCAGTACATACTTCATACCACTTGATTTTAAAAAAATATTTATATGAAGGAAAAATACAACAATTTCTTAACCAAGTCACTACAGAGACTAGGGTAAATTAAATCAATGATGATCACTGGTACTGAATTTTGAGCATTTAGTGGATTTCATGCAAATAAGTTATGCAGTTTAGTATAGCCATATACAAATCAGATGTCTAGGAGCAAAGAATTAGGGCAACAGTTGTAATTATTAAGACATAAAGTATGCATAACGGATAACCAGGTGAATGTGAGTTCTTAGTGGAACTCACAGACAAGAAGCTTTTTATTCCCAATTTTTACATGTATTGATAGGAGAAATTAAAATAGAGGTAAATTGTATTATCTCTGAATTTGCAAGGTAGAGAGCATTTGCAAGAAACCTGTATGTGACTATGATATGTGTGACTCATAACAAATGAACTATGGGGAAGCTAAATTGTGGGAAGGAGATTGCAGTAAATTCTTCTGCACTGTCTTTAATCTATAATAATAATAACAACAATAACAACAACAACAATAATAATAAAAATAATAAATCATTCTGAATATTTTTAGAATAGTTTTATATGTTCTACAAAGGTAACTAAAAATATTAAGTTAATAAATTTAAAATAACATCTAGGAATAACCAATAGAGAATGTTAAGATTTTTGAGTGTGAAGAGTTATGAGACCACATTCTCACCATATCAAGGAGGAAATCCACATATTAAAGAGAATTCAGAATAGAAGCAGCTAAATGAGTAGTCACTGAAAAATGATCTATGAAACACTTGAGAAAAGTCTGTTTAGTTTAACATAAAAAGTCTTATAATAGCAATTTTAGCAACATGCTGAAATATATGTATCAGAGAAATAACAAGATAAAAACCAGTCTAATGAGTGTGAATACATTTTACTGCTGAAAATATTAAAATAATTTGGGATTTTTTAAAATGTTACTTTTATTCTGTGACTGTATTTGCATGAGCAAATAGAAAAAATCCACAGTCACATCCAGCCAAATAAAATTGTCACAATCAACAGGCAAACAGACAAACTCAAAGACTGAAGTAGAATTCCCTTTCCCTGGCATTATTTCATGCTACTTACTTCTCAAATTGTCAGAGCTGTCTTTCAAGTCCAAATTAACATGTCTTGTAATCCAAATTTCTGCCAGAGATGCAAACTGCACTGAATGAAAATACTGGTTACTTTGTATGTAGTGCTCTTTATAATGGAGCATTAATTTCCTGTTTTATTTTTCAAGTATTTGTTGATCATAGATTGAAATATGGAATTAATGAGATTAAAGGACATTAAAAACTGACTTTTAATAGAATCATATAATTAGGAAATAATGTTTTTCACATTCTGAATGTCTGGTACTGGCTTATAATAATGACATGGATTATTAAATACAATTTTAAACACTAGAGGCTGACTTTACTATATAAAAACCTAAAGGAAATTATGGGAAAAAATATGTCAAAAGAAACAACATAGTTTATGCAGGAAGATGAGTTTTCCTTTCCCCCCCCCCCCCTCTTTCTGTTTGATAATATAAAGATGTGATTATGTGTTATGAACTATTCCTTGCCCATATGGCATCTGCCCATCACATAGTATGTTCCATATTATGTCTGTAACAGCTGATTATTGGATTAAGGGTAGTTCATGAGTCCACACTAATGTTACTTGAGAACTTGTGAACTTGCTTATTTTGATTACTCACCCCAGAATAAGATCTTTTCAATTAATCTTTCATTCCTATATTATTGTTGTGGTCATCAATCATCACCTAATTAATTTATTAACAAAGTCGGTCATCATGTCTGTGTACATAATACTTATTCCAAAGGCCCCATTAAGATATTTTCATGGTTAAACCCCAGCTGGCCACTAAGCATCACACAGCTGCATGCTCACTCCCAACCGGTGAGATGGGGGAATTAGCAGGGTAAAAGTGAGAAAACTCATGTCTTCGGATAAAAATACTTTAATAGGTAAAGGAAAAGCTGCACACACCAGCAAAGCAAAAAACCCCCAAACAATAGATTCACTACTTCCCATCAGCAGGCAGGTGTTCAGCCATCTCCAGGAGAGCAGGGCTCCATCATGCATAATGGTTACTTAAGAAGACAAATGTCATCACTCCAAATGTCCCCTACTTCCCTGTTTTTCTTCTACCAGATTTATATTCTGAGCATGACATCATATGGCATGGAACACCGCTTTGGTCAGCTGGGGTCAGCTGTCCCAGCTGTGACCCCTCCCAACTTCTTGTACCCTCCCGCCGCCTTGCTGGTGGGATGGGGTGAGAAGCAGAAAAGGCTTCTGCTCTGTATGAGCACTAATCAGCAATAGCGCAAACATTCCTGTATTAGCAACCCTGTTTTCAGCACCAAACTAAAACATAGCACTATAAAAGCTACTATGAAGAAAATTAACTCTATCCCAGCCAAAACCAGCACCGACATATGTGTTAAGTTGTAAAGTGGAATTTATGGAGACTAGGTGTGGAGCCAAGTCGAGGGAGACTGCTTTGTGAGTTCTCATGCACTTTTTTATTCAATTTGTAACTCAAAAATGCTCTTGGAGATTCCTAAAATACATTTATATGGTCTGCAAAAGTAACTAAGAAAAACTCCAAGCTTATAGTCGCATATAGGAATAACTAATACATTATAATCATAATCATCATAATCATAGCCCACAAACCTAAAAGACTGAAAATTCCTGTTCTAGTTTGTTTATTTGCATTCACACCTTATTCTCCTGCTTTTTTGAAAATAATTGGAAGCACTAGTTACGTATTCCTTCAGCCCATTTTTGTATGAGAGGAATCGGTGTCTTGTTCCTAATATTTCCCTGATACTCACTTATGTTTAAAGCCTTTTTCCATTTCAGGATGACTTTTTTACATTTTGTGCTATTTGCCTGTTGAGAATTTTTAATTTTTACATTAATATCACTATATCTTACCACATAGATAAGAGGTTTTTTTATGCAACTGAAGGAATATCTTTAATTATTATCTATGTCAAAATAATATAACCTCTGTAAGGACCTAAGTTCTGAAAAGCTATTAATAGATGCTTGATTCTTTTAATAACTTAGCCTACCTGAACACATGTAGTCCTTAAAAGGCAGAAGAATATATGTTTGGTGCTGAGTGCAATCAGAACTCAGCTACCTAATGAAAAATGGTCTCCAATGTGAGTCATCTCATGTCTAAACAAAGAAGAGAGAAAAAATGCGCAGCCAGAAAAAAAAAAATGAGGTATGCTTCTATGATCACAAGATCTGTGACAGTGCTATGAGTACAGGACACTCCCTTCCCAGTCTTTTGCCCAGCTGACTACAAAAGGCACATTACAGCCTAGTTAGTACGGTATTTTATGGGGACAGGGTACCCTCAAGGGATAGTGAAGTAAGAGAAAAGACGATTTCATTTTAAAAGGCCAAGTTGTGCTAAAGGAAATTTTTCTTTGATGAAGAAGTACAGACTTCATCATATTCTACAAACAGGACAAACAAAATGAGACATTAAAAAATTTCCTGTGGATGGTAATAATTACAACAGATTCAGCTTCATTTTTTTTTTTTAAGGCACAATAGTTATTTAAATTAATAACATTTATATGCTAAAGAACTATGGAAAAGAATGAAAAAAATAATTTAAGATAGATCACTCTCTTCATAAGGAATGAAGGAAATAAAGATTTTTCTACCTTACACTACTGAAGAGTACCAAGACGTATCATTTTAGCACAGTGTGCTTTGTTGTTTCTCACATTTGTTAATGCCCTACTTAATAATATCTATTCATTATAGATCTGTTCATAGTCTTTTCTTTGTGATTAGTCATGGTAAGAGTGTCCTGTATTCTTTGTTCTGTGGAGCCAATTGTAACACAAACTGGATCCTTGCATCATTATTTTATTACTTCACAGCATGAAATAAATGGCACAAAGAAATGGGCTTACCTAGTGGGTAGTATTTCTAGAGGAACAATAAGTACTCAGGGAAGACAAGGATTTCTTTTCCAACAGAGTCATTGTAATCAAACTATTGGAACTACCACAGATGGAGCTGAGCTTGTAGCCAACAGATCTTCACCACCTGAAGCAAATATATTGATCCTGTAATCCTCCTCCCAGGGTTTCGGCTGTCTGTGATCCAAAATGTGGTTTGGACACAGTGCGGCTGTGAAACTTTTGCTTAGACTTATGAGAAGACGGAGATGAGAAAAAGCAGAGAGAAAATATACAGGGTAGAGCTACGCAAAATAACAGAAATAAAAATGCAGGTAAAAATAAGACAGTTTAATAATAGTAACTAATATTTAAATGCTAATAATAGTAGCTCAAGGATTCAAAATAAAAAAATATGGAAATGAAAATTGTTAAAATCCCAAGGGATTCAGAAGAAGAGCATCTCACCCAAAAAATGGATCAACATGTTTGAACGCCCTCATTGGCTATCTGACCCAAAACAATACCAGTGCCTGGTCAGAGGGTGATGAGATTGATGTTTAACCTAATAGCTTGTTAGTCCTGCCTGTCTTGTCTGTGTATCAGCTAGTGAATAACTGTTTTATGCTCTTACTTGGAATATATTCTGGTTATGGCATTGGTTTGGATACAGTTGATAGAAATGAAGTTACACGGAAAGGATGGGTGACAGAAAGATAGAACCTCTGCTTAAGTTAGTGTGATTCTTAATACGGTGGCTGGTTAAGCTACAGATATTTTCTTCTACTTTCGAATGTTTCTTGGTTTCTGCGTTACAACTCATACTCTTAAACAAGCACTCACTTCTCAGTACTGTGATGTAATGTTATCACAAACTTGTGGCTAACTGTTGGCTTACCCAGTTTACTGTAATAATGCACATTAATTGTTTGGGTTTTTTTGGTTTGGTTTGGTTTGTTGGTTGTTTTTTTTTTTTTTTTTTTTTTTTAATAATAACAGTTTGTGTGATCAGAAAATCATAGGTTTTGGTATACTTCCATGTATCAGAAAAAACACAGGTTTTATTCTACCAGACTAGCACTTGCTTGTGTGATCCAGAAGCCTTCAAGAGAAGTCTCATGAACTCTGACACAGAAAAATAGGATGTGTCCTATAAATTGAAACCTGAAGTTACCAGTTTACAGAAGGTATGCATTCCACTAATGTGTTACAAGGCTATATTTCACTTGCATACATATTTCATTCTGTACAGCTATATTAGTATTTTTTCATTATGAAGCATTGCGTGCTACAATGTTGTTTTGTGGTTCATGTAAACTATTGTCTTTTTCATGTCTTATTTCACTGTAGTTTTAATGAGTGCATGATTGGTATAACGAAAAAAGGAAAGTTGCAATAGATGAGGAAGGAAGACAACCTGGTCGGTCCAGTTTTACTGCAGGACACTTACAGCTGCAATCAAAATGATGCTTGCTAAGGAGTAAACCCTATCATTTTCCTGGGTAGTCATAGACAATATAAACCTGGTTTTGATGCACTGCTTTAGTTTTACTCCATGCAAAAAGCAGCAGAAATCATGGCAGCATAAGCTTACATTCTCATTAAAGAAGTAAAAGCAATCCATGTCCGTCAATTGGGACAGCACAGTCTAAACCAAACTGAACTACAGTTTTTGGCACCATCTGAAAATGATGTAAGACTACAATTGAGGTACATGGACAATAAAGAAATTATTAATGGGTGAGTTTTTTAATGTTTTCTGTGTTGTATTTTTATTTAATCTCATTGATTCACATCATAATACTATATTAAGGAGGAGTTCTGAAGATTCTGGGCCTGTAAGACTTTGTTTACCTAAGACATATCTATGACAAATAATTGAATTGGGTGTGTGTGTGTGTGTAACCAAACTAAACCCCAAAAAACCAAACAGGCATCTGATTAGAGAACAGCAATATTATTTGGTATTCTATGTTATCATAGAATGAAAAGCAATAATTCTGGATGTTTTTTTATGCCATAAGCATCTTACCAAGAAATCGACATTTCTAGAGATCTGTATTCAGTGAGTAGCATGTGTCTTTTGCATTCATTAAGTAGTTACTGTTAGGATGTTATTGCAGCAAATAAGCTCTGCATTTTTTAGACTCGATAAATATTGTGAACAATGAGCAAAGCAGTTCTGATGTCTTACTTTTCACACTCTTATATTTCCAGGTCCAGTGATAGCAACATGTACTCCATTAAGAATTAATTCTTACTTACAAAAATGGATCAAACATAAATGCTGTAGTTTCTAAGGAGCATATATAGTATTGTGTATGAGATGAGTAAAAGATAAAACTTAATCCGTAACAAATATTACTTCTTTCTAGGAAAAAGATCTATTAAGATACCAGAGTAACTCTCCAGCTGCTACTAATAGTCCACTTCTTATAAAGAATACCTTTTTTGTATAATTTAGTTAACTCTACTTTATTTTCTGCTATGCCTCTAGTTCTGCTGGTTTTGTGAATAGAGAACAGAAATCTGTTTTCTGACACTTCCTGCTCCACCTCTTCAACTTTTTCCTTGGAACACCTATGCTAAGCAAACGTGTTAGATTTCTTTATTTATACGTGCTAATCCCTTATTCTCTGTGTTTTTAAAATACCAATATATGATACTTGGAGTTCAAGAGGCTAAAAATATTTCTCTAGCCCATTAAATTAAGACCAGTTTTCATAACTTTTCTTACTGTCTGAAAAGAACAAAAATAATATAGTCACAGAAAGCAAGCAAGTATGCAATGTCAGCACAGCTAGCAAATTTTGAAAAGTGAAAAGAATTTAAAGACTAGATGATAAACCTTCGAACTGATGAATGATATGCCATATACAATGCATCGATGAAATGTGCTTCTCTACTGCAGCCTAGTATACCTGGTATACTTTTGATATCTCCTTCAAATACATGGACATTCATTTGAAAACTATTGCTAGTGGTAGAACTGTAGCTTTCAGGTTTGGATAGGTAATGGGTGGGACTCAGAGGTTTGGAATTTCGGTTTGATTGAGATGAGCATCTCAGTGTTCACAAGCTTAGTTAAAGACTATTAGGACTACATGAGCCCCTCAAGTCTGCAAACTTGGGGCAGAAATCTGAAAAGAGGCTTTCTTGTCAGATTTTTTAACAGTCTCAATCTTAGAAGAAAATGCCATGAGAACAGCTTTTTGCAATATTTGGGCACCTCTACTTCATGGCCCAGACATAACATGGCATTGAAAGAATACATAGGAGCATAACCCCTGACTGAATTAAAAAAGAAAAAATCTTTGAGTTTAAGAAATGATACAATCTTTGCCAGTCTCTTGGAATATTTTTTTCTCTCTCTTGAACTCATTATCCACGCTTTAGCCAGACTGGAGAAAAAAGATCACACATATTAGCATATTTAATTAAGTAAAAGGCAGATATTGTTTTAGTCCTTGAGTAAACTCATCTTTTAATGTGATGAACAGCTACAGCTTTATCCTGCAGTTATTTCTTTAAAAGCATGTGACAGCGTTAGTGGGACAGTCATGTTTTTCTCAGCCATACCACTGTAAACATTTACGCTAAAACGTCAAGCAAACATTTCATTTTCAGTATTTTTTAATGTTCCACTTCAATTGCTAAGTCAAAAACAGGAAACAATGAAGATTTCAATCAGCTCTTCTTCACCCAGACCAAGTTACTTTTCAATCAAATAAAACACTTAAAAATAAAAACAATGGTTTGAATTTCAGAAGACTGTTATGCTATGATTAACTTTGACTAAGTTTAAGGGGTGCAGATTATGCTCTTAGCATCACAGAGCACTTAATGAGCAAGGACTTAATTCTGAGACCCACATGTCTCAGAGATTTCCAGGAAGTGCCTTCCTATCATCTGCATGATACCTTTATGTATCTGGACCATCTCATTTCTGCTCCCTCTTGTCTCTTGTATGTTCCCAAACATATCTCTGTAGTAATTTTTATGAACATATAATGTAATTTAATATCATGGGAGTTATATAAAATTTAAAAAAATGGGAAAGTTGTATTTTGTTCATTAAGGATACAGAGATAAATTATATAGTAGCTTATATTTGAAGAAGGAGAAAAAAAAAGATCTATATCCTTAATTTCCTTAGAGCCTTTAGCAAGAACACTCTCAGCTGAATAATGCAAATGGGGGGGGGGGGGGGGGAGGGCAGAGGGGAGAAAGAAAAATATTCTGATGTGCAATATTCAGATATGAAAATCAAGCATTTATTTTTGAAAGTATATTTAATCCTACTGAGTTGTCCTGGTTTTGGCTGGGATGGAGTTAATTTTCTTCTTGGTGGCTAGTGCAGTGCTGTGTTTTGGATTAGGTGGGGGAACGGTGTGGTCAGGGACTTTTCAGTTTCCCAGGCCTGTCCAGTGGGAGGGCTGGAGAGGCCCAGGAAGCTGGGAGGGGGCACAGCCAGGACAGCTGACCTGAACAAGCCAAAGCCACGCTTGGTGTATAAATGGAGAGGTTGGCCGGGGCTGCTGGGCATTGCTCAGGGACTGGCTGAGCACCAGTCCTTGGGCGGTGAGCAGCTGCATTGTGTGTCACTGGTTTTCTTTTCTTCCTTCCCTTTGGATTTCATTCCTCTCCCTCCTCTTCATTATAACTGTTTTTGTTATTATTATTATTGTTCTTTTGTTTTATCTCAATTGTTAAACTGTTCTTACCTCAACAGTGGAGTTTTGCATTCCTCCCCACTACTGCCCACCGCCTGGGTGAGGGGGGAGCCAGTGAGGGCTGCCTGGTGCTTAGCCACCAGCCAGGGTTAAACCACAACATTAGCATGTAATGAATGGCCTCATTTATTACAAATTTATATATAATAGTAACAGAACAGTGCCATGTGGTTCATAAACAGAAAACAATACTTTACATTAGGTTTGTTACTTTATATTTCATTTTATGAAATCTATAGTACTAATGGTGGTGGCCAAATGCCAGGATTTTGGTTGAGGACTGTGTTATGCAGTTTATCTAAAATTTTCTGTGCTGAATTCACACCCACTGCTTGATAGCATATTCAAAACTTTATGTCCTTCTTTAGGAAAGAATGCATGCAGCATACTACAACATGTGCAGGGTAGAAGAAAAAGAGCTCATACAGACATTTGAAAAAAGACTGATGGGTTCTTTTAGTAAGCAAGGAGTTAGCTGCCTGGGAGAAATCCTAATGTTACAAAAATGGAACTAACTAAAAGGGATTTACCTTACTCATACAAATAAAGGAACCTGATATTTCCAAACACACAAAAAATTGTCAAAAAAGCTAATTTATTTTGATAAAACTGGGGGTTTTTAAGTCTTTTTTCCTTCACTGAAGTATATTGTTCAACAAGAAAAGAGTATAGATTGTTTTGAAAATCTGGGTTTAAAGACTTTTCTATTTGACTAAGAGATCTTGCCATGTTATATAACTGGATACTGTACCCAAAGTATTAGGCCTGAGAAATAAAATATCTGCTTTGTGCATATATATATATACATATATATATATACACACACGCACACATATATATATTCTATACATACATACGCATGTAGTTATAGATTTCTTCTTGTACTAAAGTGGAGAATCAGTTATGTACATTATCTGCATATTTTACTAAATGAAGATAACCTTTCTTTGGTCAGAAAGAAGCTATTGATTGTCTTTGTATGAGATACTGAGAAGAAATCTAAATAATTCTTCAGCTATAGCTAAGTTTCATTATAATCCTTCAGAAAATCCTTTACTATATTTTATGATCAGGAAAATAAAAATCCCTAAATGTTTAATTTTCCTTTTTCTTGTATTTTTTTTTTTACTTTTTTTTCCTTCATTATGACTAATTCCAGAAATTAGAAATATACATGTAATAAAAACATGATGAGTATTGCAAAAAAGAAAGACACAAGTATGGCTGCAGGTTAATTCTGTTTGCAAAGCAGACAGACTCACTAGTTATGGTAATGGTTTGGAAGTAGCATTTTTGTCACTGAGTGGAAGTTATGGAGTGGATGAAATTTTTAAAAAATCAAGGAAAGAAAGAAGACACAGTAACTCTTTTATTAGTTAAAATAAGACCAGTCATCAAGTGCTCTTTCAGGCGATCCTGGTCAGTCCCTTTAAAATCTTTAAAAATAGTTCAGAAGTATTTTCAGCAAGCAAAATTTGTCATAATCTTAACATACCATTTAAAACCTGATTCCTTGTTTAAGAGGAAAAGGAAAGCTGACCAATATGTTGTCAAATCTTTTAAAAATTAATTACATTATAATGGGTGGAGGGGGAGAAAAAAATGCAAGAACACTTCTAGTAGCTTTATTGCACACATTTAAATTTTTATAGGAAGATCAGATAGTATGGAGCAAATAAGGTGTTAGAAATACAAAACCATAGACAATACAAAACTGTTGTATGTCATTTCCAAGATAAGCATGGAAAAAAAAATGTGAAGAACTTGGAGACAAAAACTGCTATTACTTTTGCTAATGGTTGTCTTAAACAGTTTCTATAACAGAAAACTGTAACTGAAGAATAGTGCAACTTCTTGCTGTCTCTAAACTGTATTATTTCAAATTATCTAATTGCAAACTGCAAGCTGCCTTATTTCAAACTTTTGTTAACTCAACTTTGGTATTACAAAACACTTTTGAAGAAAGAGCTTGGGTTCATACTACCAATTACTGTGGATTCAAGTTTGAGTTTCTTTGGCCCACCTAAGTTCTCTCCAGTATGTACCTGGAGGCTATCAAGTACAATTCTATGTTCAAGACAGGGTTCACTTAGACCAGGTTGCCCAGTTTGTTTTCCAGACTGAATATCTCCAAAGGAAGACATTTCACTGCTGCTCTGGGTAACCTGTTTCCTTTAACTTCATTCATTTTGACACACAGACACCCCACCCCCCACCCCAATACCTAATTAGGATTTCCCTTGGTCCAGCTTGGGTCCATTGAATCTCCCTCTGTTTTTCTGCCCTCTGAGAAGATTCTGACCTTGTCTTCCCTGATGAGGTAGATGGATACAGTAATAACGAATCACAGTGTTTCCCAGAGATGCCATGTAGCTTTCATCAGGCAAACAAAATGACCCAAATCTATCCTAGTGATGCAAAGCTGCTATGAATCAAGACCGTGTGAGATGTATGTGTCACTGTGACTGTACAGGCCCATGTACTGCATATACTGATGCTTGAAAAGAAGCTTGTGTGTGGTAGCAGTACTGTAGATTAACACTTCTGAGAAGTTGTGAAATACATGAGAATTTACAAACAGGAAGTGGAAAAAGAATTGGAGTGCATCATTCTTCATCAGTCCTCAAACAAAACAGGAATGGGTCCTTTCACTAAAATTGACAAAGCCACCTCATTATGAAGAGTACTCCTCAGGCTCATGACATCTGCACGATTTATCTGACATGATCACTGCAAAGAAAGATTTAATTAGATGTGGTCTATGAAATGAGGTGTAAGTTGCACACAATAAATTTCAGGTTACTTGTGCCAAGTTGGCCAAACTTATCAAATCAAAGCTCAGTTATCTTCCATCACCATCTATCACTCCAGGCAAATGGAAAAACTGAAGCAGCAGGTAAAGTTACTAAGATTCAGTTAAAGAAAGATGCCAAAAGAACATAAAATAGTGTAGGACAAAGAATTCTTAAATCAATCAAGTATGTCAGTAGGCATATGTTACAATTCCTGACGTCAAGAGACAGAGATGCACTGATGCAGGTTGCTTTAGCATTGTTAGATACGTCAGGTGCAGGAGAAACAGACAAGTGTGCACAGGCAGAAAAACTGGCAAAGGTCCAGTGATAAAAGACCGATCAGGTTTTCCCACTCTCAGGTTACTTCTTTATAACTATTTCTTTAGGAGCAAGCTACTTGTGTCGGCCAGATAAATCCCTATTTCATAATGGAACACTGCTTAGACTTCTGTTTAATTGTTGCCCCAAATAGCTCTTAAGTAACCAACTGTGACTGTATCGAAATTTCGCTTAGACACTTTCTGCTGAGACATAACTTCCAGGGTAGTCATATAACATGCTGAAAAATGCCTAATAGAGATCAGAACAGGATCTTAAAATTCTACCATAGCCTTCATAGGAGACCAAACTGCAAGACAGACTCCTGACTTAACTCTAACTCTAACTGAATTTACTGAAAAAAAACCCAAACCTAAATTACAACTTACCAAGATTTGGGGTTTTTGTTTTCTTTTATAGATGAAATAATAAATATCTTCCCCACAAGGGCATTACCGTATGATTATGTGTCATGTGTACTAGTTTAGAGAACTACATTTCCAGCTGATAGTTGCTGGGAGAAAAGATTATATGACAAAAAATTCAAAACATTTCAGTGTTTTGAATCCTTTCTTTTATATCTTTGGGGAAAAAAAAAAAAAGAGAGAGAGAGAGAAATTGTTATCATTAAACAACATAAAATACAAGCATAAGAATAAAGTAGCAAATATTTCCAGCTGACAAGTGTGAATTAGTACAAAATTACTAATACTTTAGGAATACCAAATTTTAATGGATGATGACTTTCAATTGTTACGACTAAATTAGCTAAGACAAGAGGAGGGGAAGGGGAAGGAAATATGAAACACCTAAACCCCCCATAATATGGTAATACAAGCCAGCATGAAGATTCTGAAAAAGGAAGGATTCTGTAATTTATAGGCCTCCATAACGTTTATAAAACTTTACCACTCATCTACCTAAACCCAGCCGTAATACCTTTTTTTCTTAACTGTCAGCCAAAAAAATAGACAATGAGAAAGAAGTGATGTAGTGTATTTTAGTTTTCATGCAGTCTTAAACAAAGCCACTTAGAATGGCTGCTAAGAAACATAAATGAGTGAAATGGTTTCCATACATTAAAAATTATCTAATAGAAAGCTAGTCCCTTTTCTCTTTGCCAGTACTGTCATAGTGGTGGGTCTCAATAATAATTTTTAGTGGTATATTTGTAATGTTTTAATGGTAATATTAGGTGTATTCACAAAGAGAATTGCACATTTTGATGATGTCAGACAGCCCTTCATTTTTATCAAGACTTGAGGAGATTTATAAGGGAACATGTGGGTAATTGTGAACCGAAGTATGTTGGAGATGAGTTTGGACCTGAGTATCAGGGTGAAAGTATGTTGGAATTTTATTGTGGAGAACTCAGGAAAAACATCATAAACATGATGCAGCAAAAAAATAAAAATAAAAAATAAAATTGTGTAAATTGAATAGGAAGGACAGACCTTATTTTCTTCTATCATGTCCACATACTCACCTGATGTTTTACAATCTGCCACTATGTCATAACTTCAGAGTCATGCGAACCTTGCAACATGATGATAGTACTCCTTCAGAACCAAAATATTTGAAAGTTTAAAAAAGGCTTTTCTTGAAGAGCTGAACTGAAGAAAGCTCCATCTTTTTTATAGGAAGCAGAATTTCATCTGGAATAGAGAGAAGATAAACATAAAAGTCCAACTCTGAGACTGGTGTTGGTGCCATGAAAGAATCTAAGGCTACACTTTCATTAGCAATTTAGGACACAAGAGAGGTTCTTTTTCTTGCAGATTTGCTTTGCATCCACACTTAAGGCTTAAAGGTGTGGAAACAAGGTTGCAGTGCAAACTGGGAAGCCATCAAGATCAGCGTCCTTGCAGTGAGGCTGAAAGGTCCTCCAGGCTTCTTCTACTCATGTGTAGGTTTTCATTACTTGGAGCAGTTGTTTTGGATTTCACTGTCAGTAAAGAGGCAATGTGGACCTGCAGTTCTGAAATCATAACAATTTACTTCAAATCAAATCCCTTTCTTTCCTTTTTTGCCTTATTCCATTAAGCAATGCACAAACACCTTATGAGTACCTACACTAGATAAATAAAACTGGATAATACCAATAATATATTTAATGAGCAAGTTTGTACAGTAAGACTTGTCACACTGCATTATCTATGTGCATTATTCAAAGATACTAAGGCCATAATTCAGCATCAAAGAGGTTAATACTTCTATCTTGTGTACAATTGTTATTATTTTGATCATAAAATATAATTAGCTGAGCCTTTGGAACACAAAACTTTCTGAGTGTTAAAAAAAATAAAAATGGGTGGCAGAGCATGACTCTAAGAAAATGAGCTCCAGGGTCATGGAAAACAAGTATTTCATTGTGGTTACCAACATGTGAGAACAATGAACTGACTATAAGTATTGCACTAAAAGATCTAAAGTTCATATATGAAAAAGCATTACAATACTGTACAAAAATAAACATTTTTATACTGTTTAAAGGACTTTTACTATGGTTGAAAATATGCAGGTTTTAACATATTCCTAAGTTTTGACAATGTGTTACTACTGTTTAAGAGAAGCTTTAGAAGCTTTAGATTTTCTACGCTGATGCAGAGAAGATTGAGCGTCTACCACATACACTAAAGATTAGTTCCTGTGACAGGCTCAAAGTTAAAAATATCACGTATACTGAATCTGCTCAAATGTCCATCAAGAAATCTTGCTAAGTCTGCAGTTAGATTTTGATTTAGATATAATTCCATTGGATAACCCTTTGCTCAAGACACTTCTTTAACACTGGATTTCTAAGAATCCCAACCGTTATCAGGAAAAAAAAAAGCAAGTTTACGACCTTTGGAAGAGGGGATAGTCAAGTCAGCAGGACTACAAGGGTGTTGTGAGGTTATGCAGGGAGAAAATTAGAAGAGCCAAAGCCCAGCTAGAACATGATCTACCTACTGCAACAAAAGAGATGAAAATGTTTCTATAAAAACATTAGCATCAAAAAGAGGGCTAAGGGGAATCTCTGGTTTTTTATTGGATGTGGGGGAAAACATAGTGAGGAAAAGGATAAAATACTTAATACCTCAGTTTTTAATAGTAAGATCAGTTGTTCTCTGGGTACCCAGGCCCTTGGGCTGGAAGACAGGGAAAGGGAGCAGAATGATGTCCCCAAAGTCTAGGAGGAAATGATTAATGACCTGCAGCTCCACTTAGAAACACACAAGTCTGTGAGGCTGGATGGGATCCATCCAAGGGTACGGAGGGAACTGGCAGAGGAGCTCACCAAGCCACTCTCCATAATTTATCAGCAGTCTGGGCTAACTGGGGTGGTCCTAGTTGAGTGGAAGTTAGCCAATGTGATGTCCATCTACAGCAAGAGCAGTAATGAGGATCTGGGGAACTACAGGTCTCTCAGCTTGACCTCAGTTCCAGAAAAGTTGTGGAGCAGATCATCCTGACTGCCATCATGTGGCACGTGCAGGACAGCCAGGTGATCAGGCCCAGTCATTATGGGGTTTATGAAAGGCAGGTCTGGCTTGACAAACCTGATCTCCTTCTGCGACAAGGTGACTCACTTTGTGGATGCGGGAAAAAGGCTGTGGATGTTGTCTACCTGGACCTCAGTAAAGCCTTTGACACCCTTTCCCACAGCATTCTCCTGGAAAAACTGGCTGCTCATGGCTTGGAGAGGCGTATGCTTCTCTGGGTTAGACACTGGTTGCATGGGTGAGCCCAAAGAGTGGTGGTGAATGGAGTTACCTCCAGCTGGCAACTACTCACAAGGGGTGTTCCCCAGAGCTCAGTATTGTGGCCAGTTCAGTTTAATGTCTTTATCGACAACCTGGATGAAGGGATCAGCACACCATCAGTAAGTTTGCAGATGACACCAAGTTGGGTGACAGCGTGGATCTGTCTGAGGGCAGGAAGACTCTGCAGAGGGATCTGGACAGTCTGCACCAATGAGCCAAGGCCAATTGTATGAGGTTCAACAGGGTCAAGTGCCAGGTCCTGCACTTGGGTCACACCAACCCCATGCAAGGCTACAGGCTTGGGGAAGGGTGTCTGGGAAGCTGCCCAGTGGAGAAGTGTCAGGGCCCTTTCTGAGAAGAGGCTTTGCTCATTGTCTGGGTGCCAGGCTGCAGAGTGATTATGCCTGAAAAGGTAGTGAGGAAGCAACTAACACTAAATCTGGCTCTCTGAGCTCACCTGCAAATCAGTTCTGTGCCCACCTGCCTGCAATGAGGGGCGTGCCCAGAGCCTCCCACAGCTTAAAACCTGGCCTGGGAAGAAGAGACCTGGTCAGGTGGGTGTGGAGGGAGAAAAGAGCTTGGTGAAGTGTGAACTGGCTGCAAAGGTGCTGTGCTTTGTGTAGGCACATTCCAGGGCAGAACCTGGGCAGGTCAGTGATTGTATATAACCAGCACTACGTATGCAATAAAGGATCTCACGTGGGGCCTGTGCCTTCATATGCCAGAGAAAGGGACTTCTCTCTCTGAATGCTTTCAGAGACCTGGTGATATTGATTGACAGCCAGCTAATGTTAGCCAGCAGTGTGCCCAGGAGGGCCAACGTTATCCTGGTTTGTATCAGAGACAGTGTGGCCAGCAGGACCAGGGAGGTGATCGTCCCCCTGGTCTCGGCACTGGTGAGGCTGCATCTCGAATCCTGTGTTCAGTTTTGTGCCCCTCTCTGCAAGAGGGACGTAGAGGTGCTGCAGCGTGTCCAGAGATGGGCAATGGAGCTGGTGAGGGGTCTGGAGCACAGGTCTTATGAGGAGTGGCTGAGGGAACTGGGGTGGTTCAAGCTGGTGATGAGGAGGTTCAAGGCTTATTGCTTTCTACGACTACCTGAAAGGAGACTGTAGTGAGCTGTGTGTCAGTCTCTACTCCCAAGTAACAAGTGATAGAATGAGAGGAAACATGCTCAGGTTGTGCCAGGGGAGGTTTAGTTTGGATATTAGTAAAAATTCCTCCACTGTACGGGTCGTCAAGCTTTTGAATTGACTTCTTAGGGAAGTGGTAGAATCACCATCCCTGGAGTTATTTTAAAAGATATGTATATGCAGTGCTTAGCAATGGGGTTTAATCGGCAGTACTGGGTAACGGCTGGACTTTGTGATCTCAAGGGTCTTTTCCGACCTAAATGATTCTATAAATTGAAAATTTTTAAAACATATGTCATATTGAACTTATTTTCTTTGAACAATAATTATAATTAATAATAAATGTGTCATAAGTTTATCTTAAAAGAACTATAAGACAAGGTGTGCAAATCCAGACAGCAGGAGGAAGAGGTATGAGCTGCTTTTCAGCTAATATCATACTTACTAACAACACCTGTCATCATGTTTGTAAACTGCACCAAAAGTAAATTTCTCTCTAATGTCATGTGATACCCATTCAATGAAAAACATTATAATCAGATGAATGTGATTCATTACTCTTGGAGCTATCTGTGGCATGATTTAACATTTTCAAGCTTCAAATACAGTAGGAGAGTAGAATCACTGTATCATAAAGAAATCTTTGCTTTTCATTCATAAAGCAAAGCTACCAAGTAAATTTGCTAAACATTTTCTTTCTCAAAAAAATATTACCTGAGATGGTACCAGTCTATGAAGTTAAAATTAATTCCAAACTGCATTTTAAAAATAAAATATAATTAAGTCAGAACTGAATGCGTTCTTATTTTATTTTTATTTTATTAACTGTTATTTACATATAATTTATTATCTGCAATAGAATGGTTTGCCACGATCCTATCTCATATTCCAATGAAATAGATGATATTATAAATTTCATCTGAAATCATTGATCTCTGTATCCCTTACTCATAAATTGATAGGCAGAGGACTATTTGAGACTGCATGATTCTAAAAATGCTTTTGACAACAGTTGGGACTATATCAAAAGCTTTTCACAAAACAAATTTTGGAAAGTCTATCAGTTTTAGGATTGTTGACAAATTTAGCCATAATAATAATAGAAATATTTCAACCTTATAGCTATGTTGGTGGCACTGTAGATGACAACACTGAAATAACACAAGTACACCAAAGGAAGACCAAGACAAGTGAGTAAGAACTTATAATCAAAAGTTTTCCCTCCTTTTCAGTTTTCTCTCTTTATGTCCTTATGCCTATCTTTTGAAGGGAGACTGTAAGAATGTGCAAAAGAATTGCTATACAGCTATAAGAAATACACTTGCAATGTATTTTATTCAGCTTACATTCTATGAAAAAACACACAATTAAAATGCAAACTTTGCATCAGTCAAGATATTGGTATTTTTTGGGGGCAATATTTTAAGTATTCTTTTAAAACAGTTGTATATTTAATTAGCTGCTAAAGAAAACATAGCTCTCTACTCTCATACCAATAAAAAAAAAAAAGTCCCAGTATTAGTTCTAGGTCACAATAAATGTGAGACCAACACTCTCAGAACTTCAGTATTTTATAGCAAGTTAACCGATTCTACTTAATCAAGATACTGAGAGAGAATTCTCATGAGGACCGCCATCTCTCAACAGACTTCTTATTTAGATTTTAAATGGAAATGCAATCCCATGAGAAACACCACTGCTTCACTGACAGTTTCTACTTAAAACAAAAACAACTGAGAAAACTTCAATTTCTAATGCATATGAACAATACATACGTAAAAGAGATGGTATCACATTGCTAAAATAAATTTGGATACTATTTAATTTGAAAGAAGGACCATCCTTATAAATAAAAATGCATGTAGAAATAAAAAACAATTGCAATCTAACTTCCCAAGACTAAGTTGCAAAAGTTGGTATCATTCACTAAAAGTCTAAACTGCCTCACGCACCTTCTGGTGTAGTACAGCAGTCTGCTGGACCATTCAGTAGCTGAAAGCCTAACTCCCACATACCACTGAGGAGTGAGATGCTTTGTACCAGGCTTACATTTTCTTCATTTTTCTGGTTTACAATGGCCCCAGCTGGGAAACCTTTATCTGTAAAAAGAGAAAGAAGCCAATGTTCCACTCATTTCTCACGGGCACCTGGCTTATGTCAAAGGGTTTGTAAGAAAATACTTGGGTTTATATTGACAAATGTTAGAGGTCAAAATTAAAACCGGGGTAAATTAGTTAGATAAAATGAAGGAATATAAGTTCATTAAGGCTGTTAAAAACATTTATAAACTTTTTCAAGAACTCCCTTGTAATTACATTTAAGCAGCTACTAGAGGGAGTATGAGTGTCTATAATCTTAAAATGTTTTTATTTCTACCAGAAATATTAAAAATGAAATATTTTAAAAATGAAAAAAATATTTAAAATAAAAGCTGATTTTTTTTCAACACTTATTAAGTATACATCATGTGAAAAAGTTAAGATGGATTGTATACTGTCGCGACGGAGGGAAGACACAGTCACTCAATATGAGTGATCAGCAGACTTCATTTATTGTGCCTTACAGTCACCTTTTATGCCTTGTTATAATTAGCTCATACATATTACAAAAGTTAAGCTCATTATTGGTTAGTTGCCTAAATATCAAGCCCGCCCCTAGTTTCTCTTCTGTAGTTATCTTTTCCCACCTGTAACATTCTTTTCCCACCACGATCTTCCTGTTATTGTGTAACAAGAACAGCCAAGGATAGTGTATTTTTGCTTTACTTCAGATAAGCTGAGAGCGATGTGCATTTTTGTCCAGCCAGCTGGACTATGTCTATGTGACCCTTTTCAGCTAGCCAGTTATCCACAGTATACTGCATCTGTTCCTCTGTAGTTCCCTCAAGAAGTAACGGTGTGATTTTTATCAGTCAAATGACATTAAAGAGAGTTTTTTTTTTTTCATTTTCACTACATGGTTTAGAAGAATTTCTATGATAGATCAGGAGATACTTAAGTTCACTATTTTTCTTGATATCGATGATATCTGAATTCACCGCTGATAATAATTTTTATTTTTAAAGTGACCAGTGATGAATATGGTTATTTATTTTCCTTTAAAACTCTCTACTGAAAAGTCTTTTTTGATGGAGGAAAAAGGAATTTTGACACAAACTGTACAGATCAAACGTATTCCTTCAGAAGTGGATTATATTTAATTTATTTGCACAAAGGAAGATGCACTATCACCTAAAAAAGCTTTTCAAAGTCAGACGGTGTTTTCACTGTGTCTATGGACAGCACAGAAAAGATTATAACCAGCCTCTCAGAGCTGGCTAATAAATTCCTTTAAGTGGTACGGTCTAGTGCCTTCAGCTCCCACTGACATAATCAATTGGAATAAATGCCTTCATATTTCCTCCTGTGTTATATTAGCTTTATTTTAAGGTTGAGCTAAAGTGCTCATCTGATCCTAGAATTTTCAATTCTGAAACATGGGAGAAGTCTGAGGGGTGTGAGTGGACTGCACTTCTTGAGAAAGATTTTGCCTCATTGCTAAATATAAACAACGCTAACAATCAGCATGCATTCAGGGAAGGATTACTAACTTCTTATTTCCCTTAAAAATAACATGATATGCACACTAAGTAGATAGGTTTTTCAAAGCTGACAAATATCTCTCCTTCATTTTGTAGATTACAGCACACCCACATAATGGACCACATACTAGGAGAAACAGTAGCAAAGCAGATGAGAAACTGCCTTTACTAAGGAGAATTGCTAAGAGAAAGATCATCTTAGCTCATTAAGGCCTTCAGCCTCCAGTGAAACAAAACTTGCTCAAAATGCCTAACAAAAAAAGAAGAAATTGCATTCTTAGAAGCGTTTAGAAAACATTTTTATAGTTATGGAAGCTAAGGGTTATTGTTGGCTTGTTTTTTAATGACATTTTATATTCCCTGTGCCACTTAGGCATGCTGAATTAGTGTTAAAATAAAAAGACGTTTAACTCTGCTTTCGTTGTTATTCTAGCATACATTTAACTCGGGAAGTGGAGAGGTAATCTGAAGTAACATCCACTTTCTCTGCTTTTTGAAATGTACAGTCACATCCTCGGGAGTTTTGCAGCAGACCATAATCAGAAGGGACATTCCAACCTGAATGCCAGAGGCAAAAACTCACAAATTCTGCTGAAGACTATGCACAGTGCCCTTCACCCTCCCCCACATTGCTCTTTGAACACTGAACCACAGCTCTAGCAGTGACCAGGAAATTAAGTAAAGGTGCAATCATGGACCTAAGGAGCTCACAGTTCAGATTTTGTTTGTAGTTACTGTGACTGTAAAGGAGCTTTTGCAGTTCTAGGATTCACATGGAAGAAAGAGGCACAAAAGAGAATAGGGCACAAGGGAAGAGGAAATTAATTACATGTACTGATTCAAAGGTGTTTAATAATAGTCTTTCTCTTATGTTCATATGTACGTATCTCTGTGTGAGTATGCACCTCATACTTGCCCTTTCTCTAGAAGAGGGCACTGCTAGAATAATGGAAGAAATGGAGCTAAGCGGTTTTTTTTTTCTCTACTTTGTTTTCAAGTGTGTTGACAGAGTGCAACTGCAGTTATAAAACAATTATCGGGGGGGGGGAAGCTCTAGCTGAGAATAAAAAAGAGTTGATACGATATATCTACAGAAAGTAATGGAATTGCTAGAAACAGAGATGGTTCTGGATTTTTTTTTTTTTCAAAATGTGTCTTTCCTAAGAAAATTCCAAATCTTTAAAAGAAAGCTTTTCCAAGGAAATTTAGGTAAGGGTTAAATTGATATTAGGTTAATTAGATTTGAGATTGCTTTTCTGGGTGAAAAAAGATTCCCATTATAGCAAAGCAGTAATAAGATCAACAAACAACTAGGGCATTCAAGTACAGCATATGAAAATATGGTTCAAATTCTTATTCTGCTTGATTGGAACTTTCTTGCAACTTTTCCTTTGCAGCTCATGAATTTCTTTTAGCCAAGACCATACTGGCCATGCCAAACATGCTTCTTGTTTTCACTTTGCCCCCCCCCAAATTCTTTTCTGTACTTGAGAAAGCCACCCCAGCAAGTTCCATTGCAATCAAACAGTGCTCTGTGTAATTTCAAGAGTGTGAACTGTATCTTTCCTGTCACAGTTGCATGCAGGACATAATTCATGTTTTCCAACAATAATTATTGATATAACATATGAAGTCTTATATTTTGGCATCTGAATTTGTGTAATCTGTGTTCCTTGCAATTTATCTTGTTTCTTTATTAGTTGACTTCACTGGGAATTTCCCTTATATTTCTGTGGTGTGACACTGATCAGTGTTTGTGTGAAATTTGGGGAAGCTGCAATTCCTCATGCTTGCCAGTTGTCACATGCTGGGTTTTAAGGCAGAAGAAAACCAACCAACCAAACAAAAACCTCTTTAAAAGCAAAAGATAAAATACTATGCTTCTCATATGGAGGTACTGTGATGATATTATATGAACTAGAATTATTCCAGAATTAACTACATTGTTTTCAGGTATTTCAGGTATTTTGGTTTTTAAACTGTTCTGTACCTAATTTATTGATTAATATTAATAAAACACTAATTTATTGATCTTATCTTTGAAATTGGGAAAGGACTGCCTTTTCCCAGTGCAAGTAAATTACTGGTTCCTGCTAAAAATGATGATTACATGTGCTGATACTATGCATCCATAATGCAGGCTTGCTGTTTTCTTGGGACTAAGGAATTTAATTTGATTAGTTTTCAGGTTAAACTTAGTCATGATTCTGATGAAAAAGGTCATATTCTGGAGTTGAAAAAATACAGATAATGTGGCACACCCGACCCGATCAAGCAGTAGTTCAAAGCACTGGATAATACCTTTCATTCTGTAAACACATTGCATGTACATATGCATTTTTTCCCATTTTCCACCATCTGTCCCTCATACAGATACATCTTAATTTTTGAGCAGACAAGGTGATGGATATGAATTTTTAGGCTGTATAGC
Source organism: Falco peregrinus (assembly GCF_023634155.1). Lineage (NCBI taxonomy): Eukaryota > Metazoa > Chordata > Aves > Falconiformes > Falconidae > Falco > Falco peregrinus. The sequence continues at coordinate 86,545,721 of NC_073724.1, forward strand.
TTGAACACATAATTTCATCCTTTGATTAGTTTAAGGAAATCTAATAGAGAAATTCACAGAATATTGAATATTCTAGTGTACCTGTCCTTCTTGCTGTATATAACAAACGGCTGATTTACAACCAAAAGCAGAGTTTTGTAATAGAAGAGCAATTTGGTATGAGTAGTTAGTACTAGTAGTAGTAGTAGTAAATAAGGTTTTGCTATTCAGCAGAACTTTTACCTCCTACACTACTAACATGACTAAAATGAAGCTTTGATTTGATCTTTCATAGATTACATGGAAAAGTGACCTGTGAATTCACACCTGACTAGTGAACACACAGACATTTCTCTTAAGTATTGCCGCTTTCTTAGTCTTTCACTTCCTCATCAACAAGCTGTTCAGAGATGCTGTCAGCTTACCAGCTCATGGGACAACTCTGCAGTTTAAGGAAAATACAGAAGTGCCATTAATTTCAGGAGAAAAAGGTAGGCTTTGCACTGTTGCTTTGTTCATCCACCAGCTAAATTCTTCCTGTAATCTTACTGTGTTATTACCATTGAATCATATTTCTAGCCCAACTGAGTTACAGTAAGTAGATGTACATGTATGTGTGTACACATCTATGCTGAAAAAACAGTCAAGAGCTTTCTTAAGTTATAAATCCCCAAAAGATGCCTTGGATAATTTGTCTTTGCAAAGCTAGAACTTCAAGTGTGGGTTTGGGAACTGAACTACCATTTTTACTACTTCAGCTACAGGTACGGTTACAAACACAAAAGTAAAACATGATGGTGAAAAGTCAGTGGCATGATGACTTACTGGAGAGAAATGTAAATTATTTGCAACAGCAGGGAAAGCAGGAGCTGTATGAGTAAATATATTGTTTAGAATTTGTGCAGAATAGCTGAGAATAACTGGATTGCTTGAGTTACTTAATATCTTATAATGAATTGATAGTTACAGACTGGCTAATAGCTCAAAAGAAAGTAATGGCACAAGATGACAGAATGCTAACACTTCCCATACTGTGAAGTGGCTGGAATGATTGCTTGGTTCCTTTCATATTATAGCCAGAAACTGGTTTAATATCTGAAATGACATTCTTACTATCCTCCTACACCTGCTTCCTGAAAGACCAGCTGAATAGAGAGAACTGATCTGCTTGCTCGTATTAGAAATAAAAAGTACCATTTAATCAAAGGTAGTAGTCCTTAGAATAATAGAGAATGTTAAGAAAAGGATTTTCTGCTCTTCAGAAATATTACAGAAAAGCAAACCCATGTTTCTGTGCGATGATCCTGCTATAATAATATGACTGCTGCCTTGCTGGAGATCAGGAGTGACTACAGCTGTGTCAGTCTATATTTATGACTTCTTACAGGTTGCTCCTTTCAGTATTTCAGTGAGAGAGAAACTCTTTCCCTTTGTAGGCTAACATCACCTTGTTTCAGTACGTTTCCTTTTTTTCTTAACTTTAAGCCATTGACACAGTAGGTGGCTGAGCCAACTGAAACAGAGCTCTGTGTGTTCTCTTATGTGCTTAGGCAGACATTTGCCATAGTCTTCAGATCTCACAGCTCAACTATAAAACTCATTTTTTGTTTCCTTTGCTGAGGAAAACCTTTTACACTAGGTAAAAAAAGGAGGGGGGGTGGGGCGTGGGGAGGTGGAGAGAGAGAGAGAGAGAATGCAGCCAACTAGTGTTGCTCTGGTCATCTTTATAGCTAGCTGTAATGAAGAAGTATAATCTCTTTGTTACAGGTTATGACTGCTGACAGTTTTGTGGTTTTTAGTTCTGGGAAGTCCATGCATGAAGAAGGGACTTTCTCTCAATTATTGCTATGAATAAACTTTGAAAACAAGTTTAAAGAAAAGAAGATTTTATCGTGAGTTCTGCATTAAAAGTTTTAAGTGACATGCCATTGATGATTAAGGTTTTCTACAAACCTGAACAGCTTTGCATGCAAGCACCTAAAGCATCCAGTAACAATATTCTTTGTGGTGATTATGATGTTTGTTAATGTAAGAATAAATTAAAGCTTCAGAACACTTACTTAAGGACAAATGTAAAACAAGAGATGCAGCCAACAGAATGATTTAGGGAGGCATAAACTTCTACGTTTTAATGTCCTGATTCAAAGACCTCTAGAAATGACATTAAAACCCCAAAATAATAGAGGATTTTTGATGTCATACATCCTGAATTTGGAATTATTTTAAAAAATGTATTTAACCCAAGTTAAAACATTATCATTATTTGTATCACTGCTTAAATAACCCAACAGTTTCTTCCTGGTTGTTCTGAGTGGCCCTATTTGTCTCCCAATCTGACTTCAAGTTAAGTATTTATACATGTAAATAAATTAATAAAAAAATATTCTGAAGATATGGCATACTTGTTTGGCTGATAGCATATGTGGTAGAAATCCCAGGAGACAGAGTGACGGCACAACTATTACAAGGTAGGAAAACCAGCCAGTTCACATGTGTGTCTCTGCCTTCCATTTCCAGGTGCATATTGCTTTGGATATCAGTTTTGGTCAGATTTCTTTCTCTTAACCTAGACGTGACTAGTGATCTTAGAAGCTATTATTAGGCCTAACCTATATAGAATAAATATTTTAGTGAGTCAAGTAATGTGACACATTATAAACTGTGTATGAATCAAACATATTAGGGTTTTTTTTGCCTGTGTTATGTAGATACTAAACACTTCCTTACTCTCAACAAAGGTTACATGACAACTGAAAGCTTACCCCTTCAAACTTCTGGAAGGAGTTTTTCTTTCCCTTTTATCAGCTACTGAAGAAAGCTGTATACAGTTCCAGCTGCTGGTCCTCAGCAGTCTAAATCAGCATGCTTGAACCATTCAGCTGTTGCTGCAATATGTCCAGAAACTACAAAATGTGGGACATTTCCAGTATCCTCCTACATTTGAGAGTACCATCCTGGCTTGAACTTTAACAGCTACAGTGTATGTCTATGTTTTAACTCAGGCCTCCTGTTGACATATCAAACTTACCTTAAAAAAATACCATCTTGTTAGCACAACTAAATAATGCAGATTTATTTCCTTTGTTTGGTTTCAAATACCTTTTTTAATTTTCATTTATTTCTCCTGTTTGCTCATTTTCGAGGCTCAGTAATACAGTAGTACTCAAATTGTCCAAGGTGATATCTTGGACAAGTGAAAGCCAAGTACATCACTGGCCCAAAACAAAACTCTGTCATTGCTCACAATCTGAAGAAGGCAAGGCCTAATTCCCATTTTAATTAACTATTAAATGAAATTCAGAGGTCTGGATAGAAATTCACAATGCAGTGACAGCTGGTCGACTGCTGCTAGGGTGTATCTAGTATCATTTGTTCTCCATAATCCTTTGCTTTTTTAATAATAATGAAAAGAAAAACTAACATAGTGGAATAAAGTACTCACCAGCTGTTCCTTTCAGAAAATAAATAAAAATGAAAGGCAGGAATACATGATGAGTTTAAATTAACCCCAGCTGGCAAAAGAGAAGATGTTTCATGACAGGTGAAATTCCAGCTTTATCACTTTTCTCCACCTCAGCAATAAGACAATTTGAAATGGTGTGTTTCTGTGCTACCTTGCATACCTCTAGCCCTTTAACTAATTTGTGATGAAAACACAGCTTTGAGAAAAATTTTACTGTGACTAAAGGAGAGGAGAAGGTGCAGTGGTGGGGAAAAGGAGGAGAAATTTGTCCTGAGAGCACTGATCTGAATGCCAAAGGGGATTATAGACAGAAGAAGGTCATACAGACTTGTAAGAAAAAGTGCTTATAAGGAACTGTGTGTAATATATAGTCATAAAATACAGTAAAAGGTTTTTGAAAAGTCTAGTGAATCAATGGTTTAATGTGATGGCTCTTTTTAAATGCAAAGAAACCAAGGCCAAACTGAGCTATTATATGACAGGGCCATTTGTAAATATGATTAACTAACTCACTTGAGCTTTTTCTTTCATAGTTTCTGTGGTAACCTGTCTTAATTGATATTGTATGAAACTAATGGAATGTTAGGTTGCATAGTCAGTTCTAGTGGACCCATCCAATATATTTGACACTGCTTACCTTGTGAAAGTGAATTGAATTCCACAGGAATGAAGTATAATATTGCATATATTTCTTTTCTGAGTAGTTTTATTACTGTTGTGGGTCAATTTTTATTATTATTACTTTTATATAAGCAAAATAGAAGTTTAGCAAGTCAGCTCATGTAATTGAATTGATGGGTCATCTTCATGTTTCAAAATGACTAATGAGTTCATGCTTAGAAGATTCTACTAATATGTGACATGGAAGCCTAATGTCAGGAAAGTAACAGAATAATTTCAGGCACAAAGTTCTTCCACCTTATCTTTGCAGCAGTTGGAGTTTTAAGCATCTTACCAGTTCAAAATATTTTTAAATGCTCAAAAAAATTTGAAGGATAAGCCAACAGAGACAGACGGGATTTTCCCCATTGCAAACTACTGCAATATGAACTTTTGTTGCAGCCACTATGAACAGTACCAGAAGGTTCTTGCAGAAATAGTCTTAATTTCAGTTTGAGATGTGATAACCATATGTTTGTTCCTTGTTCTAGGTATCTAGGAAGTAACGACACAGAATTAAATTTTGTACCCTTCATGAGAGGATTTTCCTTCTAAGTTTGTAGGTGTGGTGTAATGTTTTATGTAGACAGCTAGTCAGCTAGCTTACACACAGATGTCTACACTCTAGGTATTTATGATTTTCTAAATGAGTCCTACCTAAAATGTGTATCTTGAAGAGAATGAATCTCATTTAACTAAACTTCTGAAACTTAGAAGCTCAGAAACTCAGATCATCACTAAGTTTCTTCTCTTATACTTAATGGAGATAAAAACAGAAATATCAAGAGTTCGAGTTTTCTCATCCTAAGATAAATATTTAACATAGACCAAACTGAACACACTCCAGAGGCCTGCAGCCTTTGGACAAAGACAGCTTTGTTTCTATTTTAAACGTGGTCTTGTTTTGTTTCCAATCAAAAGTGATAAAATTACTCTGGTACAGTTCAGAAAAACTCTTCTAAAAACCCTAATGAAACCAATTGTTTTGACTTAGTTCCAAACTAAATGTGTGTTTCTATTGATGCAATTTAGGAAATCAGACTTTGGCATTAAACTAGCTGGCAATTGATTTGTACCCTGATATTTTCAATTAAAATAAGTTTTAATTGATCTCCCAAAACATTTAATTCTTTAGTTGTTTATTTTGTTTTCCTTATCTTCACCTAAAGCTGGTAAAAACATCACAAACAATGATGCAGTGACTTATTAGTATCTTGGAAAATGTACTCTTCTGTCTCTCAGATGATGAAATTGTCTTTATGTTGGGATCTGTTCGTATTCACTACAAATGAACTGTTTCACTTCCTCATGCCTTTTTTTTACTTTAGCATAGCAATGTCTGGGGAATATAGGAGTTAATATTACTGATTAATCTACAAAACTTGTATTGGTAGACTTAGGAGTTAGTGTTGAGACTATAATGTAATTGCAGAGGGATTTTTTGTTTGGTTCCATGAACAGTATGGGTAGAATTCAAACCTCTAGAACTCTGACAGATTTTGTTATTTAGATTTTTTTACAAGATTCAGTAGTATTTACAATTCTTATTAAGACAAGAAAGAAGCAGTTATTCATTCTGTATGTGAGTTTTAAGGAATCTATGAACTGTTATGTAAGATTAGATCTGAAAGGTACCTGCTTGAATATTTTATCACTGACACTGTAACCTGTCCTTGCTGGTTTATAAGAAGATGCAAACTCCTTTGCTGTTGAGTCTTTACCACTGACATTTAGCATTTAATAATTAGAAGAAGATAGTCTGCATCTTAAGTTTTCACACACCATCTATTTATTTATCCTTTTAAAAAATATATAAAATTTTAAACTTTTGATAACAATCAGAGTTTTATAACAATTACTAATTGAAAACTATGGGAAAAGTGATCTTTGCATCAGTTTTGGTTCAGAAATCTTTCAGCCTCCCTGCTTTCTGAGACAGCAGAATAAGACTTAACTTTTAGACAACAGTATTGTAATTTTTCCTACTTGGTACCAATTGCTTATAAAGGTCACACAGATGTCAAGGCAGTTTTCTTGCCGTGCCTTTAACTGATTTAGTTAAATTTAAAATATTTTAGTTATTTAATTTTATATACTTATTTAATTTAAAACACAAGAACATACTTTGTCACAGAGTTCATAATTCAGGAAATCAAAATTGGAAAATTTTGTTTTGCAGACTCTTAGTCAAGAAATAACAACATTAATTCCTAAAAGTGAATACAAAGTATGCAATTGTTTCTTTTACTTCAAAGGTCCACCTTTCAACATTTCCAAGGACCTTTTCTATTTTTCCAGTCTCTACAGCAAAGCAGACTACAGCTCCACAAAAGCAGTTGATAGCACTGTCTATAAGGGGGGAAAAGTGTTAGTGGAATTCAGCTTCTCACTTATAAGCTAAACAACTCTACTCCTCATGTATCCTGATTAATTAAGATTCAGTTACAAAGGACATCATTACTTTGACAGTGCTGTGTCCCTTAGCAGCTTCATCTCTAGTTCAGTCCATAAAACATTTAGTGTAGTTTTAAACACATTTCTGCTTTTGGAGGAATATTCCTTAATTCTTGTGCTGGTTTTGGCTGGGATAATTTTCTTATTAGTACCTAGTATGGGACTATATTTTGGATTTGTGCTGAAAACAGGCTTGATAATTCAGGGATGTTTTTTAATTGCTGAGCAGGGCTTACACTAACTCAAGGCCTTTTCTGCTTCTCACCCCACGCCAGCAGCAAGGAGGCTGGAGGGACACAAGAAGCTGGAAAGAGACACAGGTGGGACAGCTGATCCCAACTGACCAAAGGGATATCCCATACCATATGAAGTCATGCTCAGAATATAAAGCTGGGGGAACAAGAATGCAGGAGGGGACATTTGGAGTGATGGTATTTGTCTTCTCAGGTAACCATTATGGTTGATAAAGCCGTGCTCTTCTGAACACCTGCCTGCCAATGGAGAGTAGTGAATGAACTCCTTGCCTTACTTTGCTTGCACATGCAGCTTTTGCTTTACCTATTAAACTTCACCTATTAAACTTCACCTCAATGCACACTTTCACCCTTCTAATTCTCTCCCCATCCCACTGGGGGACAGTGAGTGAGTGGCCATGTGGTGCTCAGTTGCTGGCTGGGGTTGAACTACAACATCTATTTATTAAATATGATTTTCTGCTAGTTAAGTGATTTGTTTAATAGCTTTCATCAGGTGGTAGATTACCTGTACCATGATTATCAGCAGCTGAGACTGGGGGAAAATCCAATGACCAAGTGGTTTCTCATTGATTTTCAAGTATCTAATTGCAACCTTAGCAATGAAACCTGCATTACTTTAAGTCATAGTACTTTCATTCATTAGTAGCTAACTTAGAAATGATCAAAATGTGGAGCTGTGGTTACTATTGCCTTTACTGAGGAACCTGACATTTGTGTTTAGTGAGGGCCTTCTGCCAACTTTTAGCAGCGTTATTGCAAGATCAGAAAGACAGCATTAATGTATCTGTTTATCCCCTGAGCAGAAGATGGACCTGAAAGTCTGGAAAATGTTCCTTAAAAAATAGTGTCAACATAACTGCTATAAGTGTGACATTTCTTTTTTTCAAATTGCAACTGTTCCTCTTTATTTGCAATGGAGTTAATTTTGCCTTTATTATGACCATGGGTGCATGACTGTTCCAAAATATTGGGAAAGGGCAATGAGCCAAAATCATTATCTCCACTTGAAGTGTTTAATACCAAACGTAAATATTAGAGGGGCTTGAGTGCCCAAGCCATCCCTCCAGGCTTTATGCATCTGATTATAAATGTCCCTGCTGCACTGTCAGCTAGTCCCCATCATGACTTCAGTCCAATGTTGTCAAGGAAATAATAACCTAGAGTCTTCCATTGCTTATCGGTGTGGGGACAGTGCTTAACACATGGGTTGATTTCCCCTCAAATACTCCTATATAATTAAAATTGTTAATAAGCAATTAGCAAAATTAGAAATAGAAATAAAAATTAGGCTGCTTTAGATGCTAATTCTTCCTCTATACTTTATGCAGCTTTAAAACCTATAGTGCACAGTGAGATACTCTTCACAAAAAAATGAAAGTAAGCTGATGACTACCTTCTACATACACTTCCAGTGGTCAAATTTTTTTTCTCTGATCTAGAAGAACGAAAGAAGCTAATGCCTTTTTTCACTTCTTCATGGAACAGTAGCACCTGAGGAAGACAGAATTTGTTGCAACAATCCATTGCCAGGAATACATTAAGCATGTAAAGGAATAAGGAGCATACAAGAATGCTCTGCTTTCACAAAGAAATGTGGAAGACAAAAAAATACAGCATTTTCCCAAATATAAACTCTTAAGATTTAATTATATTTTTTTTCAAATGTAATTCTTGGTGGTCATTACTTGTTCTTGCTTCTCTAAGCAGTGAAATGTATTTCTCAAATTATTTCCAGACTTCCATGAAGTAGATAATAAAACTTTAAAAGAGCTATGGCATTTGCTCTATACAAACCTAACTTATTACTATGTGCTATTCTCAGCCTAGAATCTTGTAGAGACTGTAAAGAAGTATATATTCTTCAACGTGGGACAAAAATGTAATTGAGCTTTTAATCTGCAGGGACTGGGGATTTATGATTTTTAGAGCTGATGTAAGAAGGTAACGCTATTCCAGAGTAGTGTAGCCCATTAATTAACTTTACATTGCATAGTGTGTACCAGAATGCAACTTCTTATTGATATATCTCATCAAATCTTGTATTTCACCTAAAGCTGGATTACTTCTGTATTAATATTGTCTTTCAGCATTTTTTATTTAAATAGTTATTGGAGTAAATTTTGAGCTTGATTTCTGAGTTTGGGGTTGTCTGTACAACCCCCACCCCCCCATCGTCCCTGGTTTAGTGCATATATATTTAAACAAAATTTGTTTTTTCTTCCCAAATCATGAGCTCCATCTTGGGTTTTTCTTTAAGTTTGATGTCTGCAACAGAGTTAATCATAGCATGCCAAAAACAGGTGCCATAGTGCTGTTTTCTTACAGTTTTGGCAGGCCTGGTGTGTGACCTACAAACAGTTGTGTTGTTCTGGACTAGCAACTAGACCACAAGAAGCATAGCATTTAGATGAGATTAAATAGGTGTGGTTATGTGTTGTAGATTCAACTAGTAAATGGAGAGAACTTCTAGAAGAGGGTTTGTTTGAGATGAACAAGTTTTATGAGGAGTGGCTGGGGGATATAGTGTGGAGAAAAGGAGTCTTAGGGGGGACCTTAATGCTCTCTACAACTACCTGAAAGGAGGTTGCAGCAAGGTGGATGTCAGTCTCTTCTTCTAAGTAACAAGTGATAGGACAAGAGGCAATGGCCTCAAGTTGTGCCCGGGGAGGTTTAGGTTGAGTATCAGGAAAAATTGCTTCATGGAAAAGGTTGTCAAGCATTGGAACAGGCTGCCCAGGGAAGTGGTTGTGTCACCATCCCTGGAGGGATTTAAAAGATGTGAAGACTTGTGCTCAGGGACACAGTTTAGTGGTGGACTTGGCAGTCTTAGGTTAATGGTTGGGCTTTGTTACCTTAAGGTTTTTTCCAACCTAAAGGATTCTACTGTCCAATGATTGTATGATCTTAAACCATGTCAGAGGACCTGTCTGTTAAGGTTACTGTTTCTCTTCACTGAGTAAACCAGATGAGTAAGATGTCTAGCTCAGCTTAGAACCACAGTTTCCAGATATTTGAGGTAAGCAGATGAGATTGATAGTCAATATTACCTCAATCTACCTCATTTATAAATGTATAAATACATTTTTATGTTTTTATTTTCCTGATGTTTCATTTATCCAATCAAGCAATAGCAACAATATCATGAAAGAGTAATGAGACCAAGAAAAATGGCTCAGTATCATCATCAGGCTTGATGATACAAGGAATGAAGTCATCATGCTAAACCAAGAGAATAAAAATGATTTATAGAAATAATTCAAGACAATAAATGCCAAGAAATCCTGATTTACTTTTTGTAAGCAATTCAGAATCTGGGAAAATAATGCCAGCAAAATTTGTTAAATAATTTTCATGCCTCTGATCAGTATTTTGTATAATCACTGGGACTACAGACAGTGTTTTGAACTGCTGTTGTCTGAATGCATCATATAAGAGTGAAAAAAAAATATTTAGCTATTTATGTACTTACTTACTTATCTGGGGCATTTATCCATACAATGTTAAATTCAATGCTGTGGTAAGCAAATGTAGTTGTACTTGCATTATTGCAATCCTGCTTGCTTAGTCCTAAAATTATTTTGTTCCACTAGATAAGTGATGTGGGTAACAACACTTTCAGGTAAATATTATTTTTTTTCACATTGTGCTGGAGAAAAAGCTACAGAGGTTTAAGGGTTTTGTCCCATATTACAGAGGGTATCTGGTCTCAAAACTTCTGTTAAAACATTGTTTCTTTGCTTACAGCCCTGAACTCATATCACACCTCTGTCTAAAGGAAAAGGTCCTACTTTGCCTTGTAAACTTCCCTTTTTATGACATTATGGGACTGCTGACAGGAAGTTTTCAGGTTGTGCTTGACATTTTGATAAGTAACATCACATGAGTGATCTTAACTTTACCTAACTCATGCTGTGATGCTTTCCTTGTTTTTGAACTGCTCTGGAAAAGAGACGATATGAATAATATATTTCTTTAGTCTTTTTCATTCTATGTAATATAGCACACAACTCATTTACATTTGCTGTAATTAAAATTATTGAATTAACATAATTCTTTCATTATCCAAATGATATTATTTAATTACAGTTCTAGATTTTACTTTAAAACCTAGACTGAAGAGAAAGGAAACAGCTTAAGCATACACTGACCATCTTCTCACTAGTTTTAAAGTCAAGGTGAAATGGATTTATTTTATTGACTTGCTTTGGTTTGCTAACATCTGAATGTGGTTTGTATGTAAGAGCTGAAAGAGTTCAAGATGTATAATAGGCAAATTTATGTTTAGAAATTGCTTTAAGACCCTTATTTACAATTATTTTTCCTTTGTAATTGATTGTCTTTGATTGTAATGAAAAATAAGTTGTTATTATTAAGTGCTTGTCTTTATTATCTTTTTCTGTCTCATATTTTCCCAAAATGTTCTCCATCCCCAAAAAATCAACCAGGTCATTAAAAATCCCCTTTTCCTAGATACTGTAATGGAAGGCAGCTGAGTATTATAGTGATTTTCAGCAGCATAAAACCCTTAAGAGGATTTTAGTGGGCTGCAAGGAAGAAAACAGCTGAATCAATGGTTTGCTACTGTTTTACTGATTTTTTTTTAATACTGCAAAAAGCATACCTCAGAAGACACTCTCTGTACTGTGACACTGAGAGAAGCAATAGCTGAATTTGGAAGGAAAATAAATGGAATGATGGTGTGAACTTAATAAATTTTAAAAGAAAGAGGTCTGTGGCTTTTACCTTTAATTACAAGGAAGGAAAGAGTATCCACACACCTGTGATCATCAAAATAGCTCTGAAGTAATGATCTTTTTCCTACAGGAAATAAAGTTGAAGAATCCTCATAACATATTTTAGTGCATTTAATGTATATGTTTACTTGCAATTGAACTGTATAGGGTGTCCTTGAGTTAGGGTGGGTTGGAACAAACAGGCAAGAATTGGAATTGTAGAATTTTATGAGAATATGTCTTTTATCATTGAGGGTGTGCACTGTGTGAATAAGAATGAAGAAAAATATGTACAAGTTTCTGAAAATTAAGTGCAAGACAAGCAAGAAAGGTGTGATACTTACTTTGACCATACAAGGCTCAGTATTAGTGTATAATTTATAAGTTCAATTGAGCATATGACTAGCTTGAACCTTCTATCATTAGATCAAAGATGAGCTGCTCTTTTTAGTCAATCACATTTGTCTTTTTATCATTTGTCTGTGATAAAAGGTTTAGTAGTGAAAGTCCTTTAATGTATCAGTCACTGAAGCATACACTGTGACTAGCATTGGTGGAAAAAAATCCAAACAAAAAATCCAACTCTGCTCTAAACTTGAGTTACTTACCAGCTGACATGTATTCAGAGAGCAGGTTGAGTGCTGCAGTGTGCTATTTGAGTGGTATTTGCTCTGTACATGATGTGTATTTATTCATTTGAGGTTATGAAATGATGTATGAAGTGGAAGAATATCCCTTACCCTGTGAACAATAGGTTGTTTAGCATATGCTGGTCATAGAACAATTCACTTTCTCATAAAAGAATCTGGAATACTTCCCAGAATAGAACTGCCTCTCAAACACGTAACTTTGTCTGACAGTGCTGAACTTCAAGGAAAGAATGGGATACTGTCTCTCTGCAGTGCACATTTGGGATTCTCCATCCTCCTGAGGAATTTTTTGATTGCTTCTTGCTGTTCAGTTCTGGGGAGGGGGGCGGGGGGAAGTCTAGTATTCTGGAGTTTTATGACTGCAGTACGCACTGGGTCAGTTTTATGTCTACATGTGTAATTCTGCTGGATTTCTTGTGATGAGTCTGTTTGGTCAATTGTTCCAGCAGTGCATGACTAATATCTCTACAGGATAGTTCCCCACTTAATTGATACTGGAAAATTAATCAGATAAATAGAAAATAAATAATTTTGGGGTTTGCTTACATCTTCTCTCTGCACTCTCTGCTTTTATCCTTGTTCTTTTAGCAAATGAATAATAGTTTAAAAAAACCAACACAGTAAATGTGTTAGGGTTTTGCCCTTCAGAATAATGAATAAACAGCACTGCTGTAAGCCTTATCACCTTCCTGAGTAAACATTTTAATTTTCTTTGCGCTTTTACATTTTTATTATATTTTGTATCATGAAAAAAATTAAACTTGAAAAGTCCTTGAAATTTCCTCTGCAGAGTTTACTATTTAGTTGTTTAATTACTAGGGAATGACAGACTTCAGTGAGTGAAATTTCTGAATAATTAAGTATTTAATTTCTTAAATTTCATGCTACTTGAGCCCTCATCAGGCTTGCATGAAAGAGAATTTCAAAAATGAAATCGTTCTATGGAGGAACCTCTGTCATTTTCTCCCGAGAGCTTTCCTGTTGAAACAGGAAGGATGGCATTTAACTCCAGGCTGCTGATATCTAAATGAAGTTATTTAAGTGCAGATGCCTATGTTACTTATGGAGTCTATTCGGGTGTCTAAGTTTCTAGTGCAGTCTAGTCAACACAGTTTATAGAGTTTGGAGAGCTATTAATCTCTCCCTGATACAAGACACTGGGGTGGAGATAATTTTTTCCTTAGTAGCTAGTACAGTGCTGTATTTTGGCTCTGATGTGAGAACAATTTGATAACAGACTGGTGGTTGCTGGGTCGTCTGTATACCAAGTCAAGGACTTTTCAGTTTCTCAGGTCCTGCCAGTGAGAGGGCTGGAGGAGCACGGGAAATTGGGAGGGGATACAGCCATGTCAGCAGATCTGAACCAGCCGAAGAGGCATTCTATACTATGGGATGTCATGCTCGGTATATAAATTTGGGGGGTTAGCTGGGCCCTGTGGGTCATTGTTCGGGGACTGGCTGGGGATCAGTCAGCTGGGAGTGAGCAGTTGTACTGTGGATCACTTGTTTTCCTTTCTCCCTGTCCCTTTGGATTTTATCCTTTTCCCCACCTTTCCATTATAAGTGTTGTTGCGGTGCTGGTTCTGTTTAAATTATTAAATTGTTCTTACCTCAACCCTCGAGTTTTACATTCCTTTCTGATTCTTTTCCCCACCCCTCTGGGTGGAGGGGGATGAGTGAGCAGCTGCATGGTGCTTGTGCCAGCTGGGGTGGGACCATGACAGACACCTATGTTTTGTGAGCTGAATAGCTTTATAGAATGCATTTATTTTATTAGGCTCAATTCAGACACTTATATGTACCATGTCTATCTCCAACTAGTGCTCTAAATGTTTTGACTGTCTTGTAGGTTCGTTGAGGTGTTTTCTAAACACATGCAGATCTCCTGGACACCTACTCTTTGATACCTTACATGGTTTTGGATGCCTCTGTTTAGGTAACTGACTAAGAGCCTATATGACTAGAAAAAAAAACTGGGAGGATTTAGAAATTGACACCTTCACTAATACATAGAAACCACCATCTGGATACCTAATTTTAAGTTTCTACATTCTGTAGCCAAATTATATAATTGTGTTCATTTTCATAGGTTCCTTACGTAAGACATTTTGAGTAAAACTTTCAGAATATTTGCATGAATTCCTAAAATCAATAAAGACCGACACATGCTGCTCTAAGGGCTGTTTTATCACTCATTACTGGCATGAGTTGCCACATCCATGTAACAAACTTTGGCAGTATGAACAGCGATGTCCACCAAAAAACTGGCTCAGAATTTTTAAAGATGTTTAAGGTTGAGAACTACAAAAAATCCAAACCCAAACCAAAACCCAACCAAAACAGCAGTAATACAGTTATCAATGATACAGTGACCTTCTCAAAAGGACTAGACCCTTCAAAACCTTCTACTGAGTAGTCTCATCAGACACAGTCTCCCAAAGCTAGTATACTAACTATGAAGATATGAGGGACAAGATTCCCCTATTTTCTTTTGTACAAGTAGTCCAACCCTCATGGCGTTACTTATACAGCAGTTATGCAACTTTTCATCCTGCTTCTCCCAGCTGCTCCTCCAAATGTTTTTTAAATCATTAAAACTTGGTTAGTCCAAGCATTGTTTTCCCCCGAAGACTAAACACTAGAACTTGGTTCTCTAGTCCAATGTAAGGAGAAGCATGGTTTAATCCAATTTCACATGTTGGGTATGACTTGACTAGAAACTCCTCCTTTCTCTCTCCTGGCAAGTCTTTCAATAACAATGTGATTCACACACTCTGCTTAGAATTAGTTATGAGATAAAGGTGTTTCTAAATGTGTGCACAAGCAAAGCCTGTGTGTAGTGAAATTCATAATTGCAACTGAAGCTTTTCAGGAATTTCTTAGGAACTTCCCAGGAACCTATGGAGAATCTAAAGGAACCCTGTTTGTGGGCCTAAATTAAGTCTCACTCTAGATCCATACTTACTTTTTTTGTCCTGGTTTAGGAGGACTTTTGCATTATCTCTGAGGAAATTTTAAAGCAAGTAATGGGACAATAAAGAAGATCATACTGTTGTTGCCTCTTCCATCTTGATTCTATGAGTCAAAAGATACTATTATCAAGACAACATTTTTGTTATCAATTTATTGAAAAAGAAAAAGAAAGAGAGAGAGAAAGAGAAAGAAAGAAGAAAGAAAATCATGTCTATGCAAATTACAAAAGCAGCCCACTTTGAAGTAGAGGAAGTGTTTGTTCTCTATAGCTATGCTTCTATTCTCATAGATAATTGTTAATTATTACATAACTATGTAATTTTTCAATTGTAGACCTTTCTGAACCAGAACTGCTATTTATTCATTCCATTGGGGGTGTAGGTTGGGGGAAGGAAAACAACAACCAAAAAAAAGGAGATAGCCCTTATAAATCAAATAGCCTAGAATCCATTGAATCATTTTTGGAATCAATGAAAAGGTACCAGATGACATAGCAGACTTGGAAAAAGTTCCCAAATGTTTAGGTAGTACTCTGCAATGAATAGTTTTCTTTAGATACATAGGAAAATGCCTCAACAATATCTTGTGCGGCTGAAAGTTCTTTTAGAGAATCAAACCAAACCTAGTCCTAACACCACATTTCAAAGCAGCCTATTTCCATGTGTATATATATACACATACATAATTACTAACAGCTGAAAGTCAACATTGTAAATGTCTCTTACTAGCAACTCATTTTAAGCTCAAGCCAAAATCAAATTGGTGGCATAGTAGTGGACAGGTGTATATGTATTAGCCAAAGTTTTAAACATTAAGTTTAGGAAAGTGTCTTTACCTAGATGTTATTTAGATACATGAAGATGGAAATTGGGTTAGTTTGCACCACTAAGTAAACTAGGAGAACTGTGTTGGCTTCAGGCAAGTGCAGAGAACAGGAGGTTTGCCCTGAGGATATGCACTAATTTAAGCTTGCCTTCTGTGGTCAGTGGTTTGCTCCCTTTCAAAATAGTACACCCCAGAGTATGAAGAGCTTCCCAATAAATAAACTTTTTCAGACTAAGGTCATCCTTCACCCCTGCAGTTGTGAAACAGAAAATATTAATAACACAAGGGGGAATTAATAGTTACCAAATTGATAGATTGAGAACCAGAGGATCTCTATGCAAAGTAATATCCAGGACAAATTATTTCATGAAAGTCATTTTCCACAGCAACACATTTGGTAGTTATAGTACCAGATTTATATGGAAAAGAATAGTAAATGTAAGGAGTACCTACAACTGTTTTTTTAAGTATTTGTCACACTCAGAAAATTTCTAAGGATGTTTAAGAATACAAATAACTACTCAGCCTAGGTCATGGTCATGCACAGCAGATGTCATGCACCTCCATATGGTGGATGTTAAGTTCAGGTCCTGAATTTGCGAGGACTAATAGAAGACTGCTGTGGAAAAAAAAAAAAATGTCAAGTCACTCTGCTCAAAATTAAATTCATTCAGTTTACAGTCTCCATTTTCCTTTAAGTAATATAGTATATACTAATTTTCTTCTTGGGTGGGCTTCATTGCATGTAATTTAAACCATCCAAATGTAACACATCCCATCTGAGAGTAGTCTCCAAGATCACTACTGAACTACCTTCGTGTTGGTGCCTGATGCCGTTTGTGATATCCTTGGAGGTTTTGCTGTCTTACAAGGGGATTCTGTGCCAGGTCCCTGGAGGCTTCCTGAATATAGTATCTGAAATGGTGCTAGATACCTGTGAATCAACAGCTGAATTCAGGTCTGAGTTTCCTATACAGTTACTGAAAACAAAGTTAATAGATCAAAAGAGATAACCATATGCAGGAGCCCCATCTCTTATCACAGTACAGGATTAATTATCTTCTGGAAGTACGTTTTTCCTTATACCTACAAGAAAAACATCTAGATTTACAGTTTAGGCTAGATGAGAACCTTTTAGAAAGCCAAAATTAGGTGAGAGGATTACAAAAGCAATTGTGAAATTTTGATGACTGTATCCAGAGGGTCTACATTTTTAAAATGAAACTCATTAATACTTGAAGTTCAGACATTACTCTTGCTGACCAATAATAGCTTTTCTCCACTGAAATGCTATGGCATTTTGTTCACACTGTTACCTGTTCCCAGTGTTACTTGCCACACCTCAGGCAGGCATTATTCTAAACTGCCTAGTGTATAAAAATATTAGAGGGGTTCTCTCCTCCTTAACTAAAGCGATGAAGAAACTATATGAGAGTCTAAAAGCTTTAAAAAAATTAGCAACATGCTTAAATATGAAGTATGTATGAAGAAATCTATGTGACATGATTATTCGGTAGTTTATAAAGATATTTTTATTTATGATTATTGATGTTTAAAATGTAATTCTCTAATTATTCTTGTTCTGAAGTAGTATTCTAATTATTTTACCAATAAAGTAGGATTAACATAATTAAAATAATTTTGGAAATACAAATGTATGTATTTCTTACAATTATTTTCTACACTTTATTGCATCTCCTCTTTTTAGCATTAGCCTCAGAAAAATTCCTAAATATATTAATTAAACTTGTTTTTCTATATTTTATTTATTTATATTTTTTTCATAACAAAATTGGTGTTTGGTCTAGATTTTTTTTTAATTCATAAAATGAAACTGAATTAAGACTGCACAGTGTGTTACTGCTGAGAAATTGTAAAATAAGAATAAAAAGTATAACACATGGTAAACCACATTTAACAATACAAATGTCTTTGAGGTTTTTTGATGACATAAAGTTTACATATGTTTTGATCGTCCTTCTGTTTGATTGTCATCTTGCTTATTTCTGCCAAACCAGCCACATTATAAAAGGTCCATTACTTTTACTGTAATTTCTAATTTAAAAAGTATTACTGGGGTGAAGAATCTCTTTTTCTTTCAATCGATGTGTTTGTTATGTAAAGGTAATAATGCAAAGGATTATGACAGGTAACCCTATTACAATCAGAAATCTGAAATGTCCCCCACAGTTCAAGTAGTTTGTTTATTTCTTGATCATTTCTTACCTAATGAGAGATGTTTCCAGGAGCTGTAATAGATGAAGATTTTAGTATTCTTTACTTTGAAACAGGTATATGAGATTTGACTTTTGATAGTAATTTAAACAATTACTATCAAATAAAAATAAAACAATTTAAAAGTGAAGTGAGCAAAGGGTATAGCATGTGGACAAATAGCATATGATCCATACAGACAGCAAGACTGAAACAGGCAATCCAGTACCTTTTATACTTTAGTTCCACTACATTTAAACTGGGATTCTTCTTACTTATTTATGAGGATACATTGTAACGTGTAACCATCTGGTATTTGAAATCTAGCTTTGCTTGATAATTTTCTGGTGTCTATGTCTCTGGATGGTATACTGAATTATAGGAGATCTGAAGTATGGAGATTTAACAGCTCTCTAATTAAAGCTGTAGCATTTGTGCAACAGATGAAGACTATTTCAGAATAAATTAATATCAATAAAAACCAAGAAACTAGCCTGGGTGTTTTGTGGGAAGCTGCCAAAGCAGTCATGAGGGGTAGAATAATTTGCTTAGCTGCAGCAGCAGTACAAAAAGTATATCTTGAGTACCAGTGTAAATTAGAAAAGGAAGTTAATGAGATGAAAAAAGCAACATAAAAAGCAGGTACCCTAGGACCCTCAAACTGTTGATTAAACAGAGGGAAACGAAACGCTTTGTGGTGAATAACACAGACAATGTGTTAAAACTTAATGAACAAATGTACCTTGAAAAGGGGAATAAATCTGACAAATTATTTGCATATGATTGGAATAGGAGGAGAAGGGAAAACTTTTTTTCAGTTTGATGAATGAGGGACATTGCAACAGATCATAATCCAAGAACTGTAATGAGATTTCTCGCATGTTCTTTATAAAACAGATTTATCCTTGCTAAATATGGGTCACAGGGAAATAGTCTCCTTCTCATCTGAAATTCAATTGCCACGGATTAAGAAAAGAAATAAGATGAAGTTGGTTCTTCTGGGATCAGAAGTTAACAACAAGCCACTGAAGGTTTTTCTCTCATGAAAAACAACAAACCAGATGGAACCACTGTTAATAAAAAAAAAAAAAAGAAATGTTTTCTTTGTTTCTGTTGGTATGATTGAGAGAGCTTTTATTTATTTGACTTCATTTGCTCTTACATAAATGGAAGCATTAAAATCTGCAGTGAAAAAAAAAAGGCTGTGTGACAGATTATATATTAACATTGGCCTTGGTACAAGAAAATTTTCACATATTAAGATGATAGCCATTTTCCCTGCTATGCAGTCTATCATTGAGCAAAAGATAAGTATCTTCCTTAACACAGATATTGGGGCTTTTTGCTGTTACATTTAATGTTACAGTAGTATAATTAGAAAGGGTTGTGAACATTAGTAGATTGTAATGTGATGTTTTGTAGCATCCTTTATTCAATACCATAGTTGAACTACACTGCAGTTTGTGATAGAATGAGGAAAAAAACATGAAGGAAAACAGGGGGAGGTGGGAAAGACAAAAATGTTATATATCATGCATGCAGTTTTCATAAGTACAAGGAAAACCAAATTAAAAGGTTAGATGAAAGTACATTTTAAGGAAAAAAGATCTATAGTGTGAACTTCACAGAGTAAAGTTTTTCACAAAAGTCAAAGACTTTGAGGGACTTCTAACATTTTAGCTGTTCCTAAGGGACTGGCTCCAAAGCTGAGTATAGTTACGCTTCTAGAACTTGTCATTGTAGATTTAAATAATTTCCTTGTTAATTGTTTCAAAACCTGCACTCAGCTTACAGTTCTGGTAGGAACATTTTTGTGAGCACAGAAGGGTCGCTGAAACGATTTATTTGAATATATATTTCACGCTCATGTGTCCATCAGAGAGTATAGCTGAGAATGTAGTCTTAAGGCAAAGCAGATTTAAGGCTGCCACAAGGGTTACCTGTCTCCACAGATAACATGTATTATGCAGATGATGTGTAGGAGCTGCACATGTGAAGTGAGTGGTTCATAAAGGGACTGCTGAGTTAAACCTGGCAGGTGGATTCACTTTAGTTGTCAGTGATCCAGCTCCTGCAGATTCAATTAGAGGTTTGGGTTCAATTAACCAGAACTTTCATGTGAATCTCCCATGTTCTCAGAGCAGAACCTTATTGCTTTCCTGAGCAATTCTTCACAGGCATGTAAAAGTCACGTCTGGCAGCAAAACTAAATGATTTGACAGGGCAAACCAGACCTTAGTTATCTCATAGGGGAAATCAGAAGTGTAGTTGAGAGAGTTCAGGGCCCACACACTATCTGTATAGCTTTATCTGAGCACAGTGTTGGCATACAGGATATCTGGCATCTAAGGTCAGATGCAAATAGCAGAGCAACATCACTTACATAATTGTTTTTGGGTCATACTGAGCCAAGTACCCATCTGGAGAGAGGGAGGCAAACAAAGGGCTTGTTTGATCATGCAGCTAAGTGTTACTAACACAGGCAAAACCAGTACCAAAATATGGATAGCAATAACCTTATTAGCAACAGAAATTGCTCTGAATAGAGTAAACTGTACTGATTATTAATGTTCACAAGAGTCAGTGCCCTTTGTTTCATAGAAGAGACCTCAGGGAAAGGAGTATTAAATGATAATTACTGGTCTGACACATCCAGAAAATAGTATCTTGTCTTTCCTAACTCAAACACTTCATAGCAACAGTGACTGAAACATAAATCACTAGGACCAGTTCTCACCCTCTTCTTCCCTCCCGACCTATTTCTCTCAGAAACTGCACCACTGAGAGACCTTAGGTGGACGTATGAATTAGAGCACATCATACTTGCTACAAGGGGGATTTGTTGCAGGAATCTAACCTGCAACTGAATGTAGGGAAAAATAAAATCTTCAAGCTATTCCAGCCTTTAATTACAGTCAGAATCAGAATTTATATCCCCCAAAGGATATGAACATAATAAAAATTTATTCTCTTTTAAAAAATTAATAGAAAACCCACACTTTAGAAGTTATTGCATTCTGTTGTTAAGGTTGAGCTAATTTTTCTGCTTAAAGGAGGGACTCAGATATTTTGCTGTGCATGAAGTTTGCACTGTAATTTTCCTTCTTACAGCTGGATATCAAAATGTGACTTTGGTTTTCTATTTAACTGGACCACAATTTCAGAAAAGTTTTAGGCATGAAAACTGGGGATTATGGGAGTTTTAAAGATTAGCTTTATCCTATCCTTTGGATTTGGAGAAAGTGAAAAAACAGAGACTAAGAGGCATAAATGTCAGTCAAAACATGTAACCTTGCATCATCGTATTGCTAGAGATTGTCATATACACTTTAGTGCAAGGTACACTTCAGTTTCCCAGTACATTTATTGATCAAATCTGATAAATATTATAGGACCTTTATCCTGGAAATTAATAGAACACTGGATGACCAGTTAAAGGATTATGAAAACCTCACTTGCTAGCAAGTTGGGAGATACCAAAACTGTTCAGGTGGCATTCATATCACAGAATCACAGAATGGTCAGGGTTGGAAGGGACTTCTGGAGATCATCTGGTCCAACCCCCTGATAAAGCAGGTTCACCTACAGCAGGTTGCACAGGATCATGTCCAGAAAGTTTTTGAATGGCTCTAGAGAAGGAGGTTCCACAGCCTCTCTGGGCAGCTCTTCCAGTGCTCTGTCACTCTCAAGGTAAAGTTCTTCCTCATATTCAGATGGAAATTCCTCAGTTTCAGTTTGTGCCCATTTCCCCTTATCCTGTTGCTTGACACTACTGAAAAGAGCCTGGTCCCATCCTCCTGACACTCAGCCATGAGATGTTTGTAGACATTGATAAGATCCCCCTCAGCCTTCTCCAGGCTGAACAGGCCCAGCTCTCAGCCTTTCCTCATCAGGGAGATGCTCCAGCCCCCTAACCACCTTCACAGCCCTCCACTGGGTCCTCTCCAGTAGTTCCCTGTCTCTCTTGAACTGTGGAGCCCAGAACTGGACACAGCACTCCAGGTGCAGCCTCACCAGGGCAGAGTAGAGATGCAAGATAACCTCCCTACACCTACTGGCCTCCCTCCTCCTAATGCACCCCAGGACCTCACTGGCCTTCTTGGCCACCAAGGCAAACTGCTGGCCCATGGGCAACTTGTCCTCCTGAAATGCAAGGTCCTTCTCTACAAAGGTGCCTTCCAGCAGGTCAGCCCCAAGTCTGTACTGGTGCATGGGGTTATTCCTCCCTCGATGCAGGACCCTACACTGCCTTTGTTGGCAAGTTCTTACACTAGCCTCCAGCTAGATTCTGCACAGTTGATCACAACCCTCTAAGCTCTGCCAGTTCTCAATGCACCTCACCATCCACTCACCTGACCAATACTTCCTGAGCTTTCAGAAAAGGATATTGTTGGAGACAGTGACAGAAGCCTTGCTGAGGTCAAGGTAAACAACATCCACCGCTCTCCCCTCCTCTACCCAGCCAGTCATGGTGAATTTATATTTATATATATAAAGCGCCTAATCACCATATTGATAAACATTCTTTGGAACCACTCTTGACAGCAGAGGTAAGAACAGGAGTCAGTCTGTTAGTACCTCAGCACTTCTGTTTCCAACCAATTATTAAAAAAAAAAAAAAAAAAAAGCCACAAGACTGCTGCCAACCTGCCTGGCTGGCGTTTAATACTGGTGTTTAATAGAATACGTTGGTCAGGCATGATTTCCCATTGGTGAATCCATGCTGACTACTCCTGACAACCTTCTTTTCCTCCACATGCTTTGAGATGACCTCCAGGATAAGCTCTTCCATCACCTTTCCAGGGGTGGAGGTGAGGCTGACCAGCCTGTAGTTTCCTGAGTCATCCTTCTTGCTGTTGTTGAAGACTGGAGTGACATTGGCTCTGCCTCCAGTCCTTAGCACCTCTCCTGTTCTCCATGACCTTTCAAAGATGATGGAGAGTGGCTTAGCCATAACAACTGCGAGGTCCTTCAGCACTCAGGGGTACATCCCATCATGTCCCATGGATTTGTGGGTGTTGAATTTGCTTGAGTGATGGTCCTCCTCAAAAAGGGAGTCTTCCTTTCTCCAGACTTTCTTGCCTTCAGGGTCTAGGAAACCTGAGGACTTGGCCTTGGCAGTAAAGATTGAAGCAAAGATGGCATTCAGTAACTTCCTCTTCTCTGTATCCTTTGTCACCAGGGCACCCACCTCATTCAGCAGCAGGCCCATATTTTCCCTCATCAACCTTTTGTTACTGAGGTACTTGACCTCCCTTGCCAGATTTAAATTCCTTCCTCATTGCCTCCCCGCATGTTCTGACAACATCTCTATAGTCTTCCTAAGTGTCCTGTCCCTTTTTCCACATCCTGTAAACTTCCTTCTTCTGTTTGAGTTTTGTCAGAAGCTTCTTGCTTATCCATGCAGGCTTCCTGCCCTCCTTTCTTGATTTCTTACCATGGGGATGCACCTGTCTTGAGCTTGGAGGAAGTGGTGCTTTCAAGTGATACGCTCAAGTTATTTCATATCACCATCCTTTCATAGACTACATAAAGATCAGGTGTCTTTTAACATTCAAGGTATGTTCATAGACATAACTTTGTCATCTTAGCTTGTAGATAGTTCTGTGAATGCTACTGAATTTTATCTCTCCTCATTTTCCACGTAAGCTTTAGATCAATAGTTTAAAAGAACTGTATAAATAAGTTATATGCACACCAAAACAAATAGAATTTATCGAATTCTATGAACTAAGGCTGATTTGAATTTTCAGTTTCCATTTGTTTCAACAATACCTACAACAAGCTTTTAAAACCTCAGACCATGTTTAACTGCTGTTCTACTGATCAGAGGCACATGCTTAGCCATGTTTAAAACTCCCATGCTAACTTCAGTCCGAGCCATGTCATATAATTGCCTTTTTCAGTTACTCATTTCAACACACTTCAAAACAGCATTTACCTTAGTTTTTATAAACAAAGTTAATTCTGAAGGAAATTAATCTTATTTGTGTTTACAAATTGCTTTTATGTGTCAATGCATAAGTCTTGCTCCTCTTTGTATTGTTCTGGTTATTTCTGAGAACAGTATGCTTAGGCTTGTTCTTGTGGAACTGTGCTAGAACAGTGTTACCTCAGGAGTGCAATCTTCTTCATGGATGTATGACAATATTTTCTTTTATTGAAATAATAAAAGAAGAAATTTTAATTTCTACACATTTCTCTTTTTCATTTTATAATTTTGATTTCTCTCTACAGTCACTTTATGCTATTACATTTCTCATTTCTGCAAAGCATTTTTATTCAAGGCTTGCCTTAATAAAAAGGCTGTCCATTCTTGTTTTCTTTTTTAACCTATTTCAAAAGACTTCCCCAAACCCGTTTCAGAGTATTTAACATTTTTCTTAGTCTTGAGTATCACCATGAAGTCATACTACTGAAAACCTAAAAATGATCATATAGTTCTAATATTCACCTTCAGTATATTTTTCAGACTATGCTAAGTATGTACCTGATATGAATTACAGAGAAAGTCATCTGTGATACTAGCAGACAAATCAGAAACATAAATGCAACAAAATGGCTTTGTTGATAGTTCTTTAAAGGGAAATAAATTCTTGCAAAATAATTATATGATAAAAATAAGGGTTTGTCTTTAGTTTAAGTAAAAAGATCATTTTCTGTGGGCATTTTGTTGATTGATACATAGTCCAGTCAAACAGTCAAGAGACAATACGTTCTCTAACTCAAACATAAAGTCAAAAGCAGTACATCTGAAACAGAGAAATTACATAATTCATACAGTTTTGATCAATATCTCATAACCTTTGTAAAAATAGAAAATTAGAAAAGTTCATTATTTTATATAGAGGGACAAATTAAAGAACATATTTAACCTAAAATAATGGACACACTTTATAACAGACTTTTTATAAATCTGAAAAACTTTTGATAGAAACAGTTATATTCTCTCAGTGTAAATTAGGATATCACCAAAAAGTTTATATCAAAGCAGATTTGATATATGGATTTCCTTCTCCCTCAAATTCACTGAAGTTTCATAAACCTTAACTAATTTATTTTCAAGTGTCTGAGGTTATGTAAGTGAAAATTTTTTGCATGTTAAATAGTTTTAAAATTGTCTTTATATTATAGAAAAATAAATGAGAATAGATAAGATTATACAGTTTGCTGGTTTTAATGTAGAATTGAGCTTTAACTGAAGATTTCCTTTTTTTTTTTAATTTAAAAAAAAAAGTTTCTTGATCTGAACCCACCCACCCTATTTTTAAAATAATTTAGCTAACAAAATTCTGATTTACTGTACCTCATTGTAATATTCTAAAAAGATGCAGCAAATCTTGGCAAGGATTTTGCAAATAGCATACATATAACACTATTTATTAAACGAGTGAAACAGTACTCAGAGAAAGCTTGTTCACCTCTTCGTAAACAGCTCAGTTACAGCAATTATTTAAAAATATTAAGTGAGGATTTAATAAAGCTTTCGCACTTCTGCATGAAGAAAAAACATTCTCCTTCTCCTAACAGCAGAAACAGGGAAGGAAAGGAAAACATGAAACAAAAACATTCTTCACTATTGTATGTTACTTTTCCAATAAACTTTGATATATCCATTCATTAAAAATTGAGCAAGGCAGAGGTGAAATAAATACTTTAGTAAATAGCTGAAGATGCAGAATATACTTATACTGACAGTTCTACTCTATCATTATTACTCTGGCTTTCTGAAGGGGGAGAATGGAGAATGAGATGGGGTGGAAACAGGATGGAGTGCAAACAAATAGACTGCAGACATACATAGACTATAAACAAATAGTCTCATTCCCGTGGTTACTAATATTCCTTTTCAGGGTATGTATGAGAGGAAGGGAAAATATTATCTGGGCTGAAGTAAGATGGCAGAGACCCTGGAAGAAAACAGTTGTGCACAGAGAAGTACCACTTACTTAAGTATTGTCATAATATCTCCCAATATTACAAATAAATTCTAGTAGATGTTTAGAATTCCTGGACATTCTACAATATCTTTGAGTTATAAGAAGAGAAGGCATAATGTAACTTCTCTAAAGTCAAGGGGAATTTTACTCTTGACTGAAAACAAGGGTTTAACGCTAACTGCAAATGTTCAATAAAAGACAAGGTTGTCTGTAGAATCCATCCAGTGCTATCAGTATTTATAACTAGTTAATATTTTAGACTGAACAAGGGACTTATTCAGTATGGAACTTCCTGACCTCCCACATTCATTGTTATGATGAAGATCATGCTGCTTACCATCAGTCACCTTGCATACCTCACCTGACAAAACCTGGCAGGATGCTTCACAACAATGAGAAGCCAGGCTGGGAAAGTTACAGTAATCTGTTCCCTGAAGAGGAAAAAATGCTTGTAACAGGACTTTTTTATTATTATTTTATTTTTTTTAGGGGGTGGACTGTTTGTTTCTAGATTTTTCTTTAGAAGAAAGGGTATCAGCCAGCTGAGTCCTGAATCACATACTGTGTGGTTCATTACCCCAGCAGGGGCTCCATAAGGTACTATACCTCATTGGAGTAAATACAGGAATAAATCTGCCAGTGTTCTCTGAGACACAGGAACAACCTATCTGTAGCACTTCTGTTTGGAAGGCTTCAGCATAGCCTCCTGTCTACAGCAGTGAGGTAAACTAAGCCCAGATAAAGATGTGGAATTAAGGGTTGCAGCACTGTGACGCTGACATGTATATGTAAGAGGCAGGCCATGGGTCTGACTGCTAAGGGAATAGAAACAACAAACCAGGACACAAAAAAAAAAAGATTACTAATAGGCATGGAAAGAAAAAAATCATAAAATAGAAAAATACAATGCAAAAGACACGTTTGTACTTTAAATGTGTATTAAACTTAATGTAAGGTGAATTTTCTGCTTAATCTACAGATGTGCCATTCCATTTTTAAGCTGGTCTAACTCTGTCAAGTTCAACATATTCAGCTGTTCATAAATTTAGGAGTCACAAGCCTCCTGCACTAGTTTTGTTTCTAACATTGAAAGGTCTGATTCATTACTCTATTATTCTAACTTTAAGTGTAGTGCACTTTCACTGGCTTAAAAGTGGAACAGTCTGGCTTAAATCAGGTTTCATTCTATTTTCAGTATGATGAAAATGCTAGAAAATACGTTTTGCCCAGTTCAACTCTAAGGCATTCCCTCTCTCTGAACAGACCGGACCACTCTTAATTTCTGTGAGCTACAGCTTGCTCTGAACTTTTTAGAATCATGTTCTAGGCTAACAAAAAGTAAAAAAATATTCTGTTTAGTAATTAAAAAGTGGGGGTTTAAAAAAAAAAAGAGAGAGAACAACAAAGAAAAATGTATGCAGAGTAACAGTGATGTGCCATGGAAACCACTCTGCTGTAAAGGAGTTAATTTGAAAGTTCAAGACAGCTGTGATTCATCTGTCTGCCGTATCTTTTTATTCTTGTCAGTCCACTCTTGCATGGTAGAAATTTCTTTCTACAGCCAATGCAGTGTGACACATTTTCCTTGATGCTTAGCAAGTGCTTTTAATCTATATTGTGAGATATATCTGGTGCTACAAAAAATTGTGTACTTCTTTTACATTGAAATTCCCTCTACATTAGAGATTAAGTTGATATAAAGATGTAACAGTTTAAAATATAATTAGGAGTAAAAATTATGAACATGCATAGTTTTATCATCTATTTCCTCTAAGCTATCAGTTTAATCTATTTTTAATTCTTCCCTTAATATTTTAAAGACGCAAGTAATGTACCTACTGCCTTGAGTTACATTAATGTGTCACTCCCATAAGAAATCCAACTTCAGTAAAACCCACTTGTGCAAGTAAGGTTGAAGGTCTTCTCTGAAAAAAAAAAAAAAAAAGTAAAAAATTGGTTTCTTATACATCTGATATTGCTACAATATAAAACTTGTGGTATTTGTAGAAAATAATTATTTATGAAAATACAAAAGTAAAAAAAGAAAAAATGCACTAGAAATTAAAAAAAACCCACACCTTAATTATCCTCAACAGAACTAGTCTAGATTTATATCATGTGTCTAGATAGTATGTGACTGTGGTCAGAATTTATCCTGATCTTATTTAATAGCCAATCTACCTAATTGTGGCCTACCACTCTTCGATCTAGGCTTTTTTTTTAATATATATATTTTATTTGTAATATCAGAATTCCAGCTGTTGTTTTAGAGAAACTGAGATTTTAAGTCAAATTTTAAAGTGTAGGTGGATGCCTTCAAATATTAGAGGCCCCAATAGTATTTTCAAAAGCCCTCAATCTCCAGTGATACTAATCAGCATTGAAAATGAGTCTGGAACTGAGGCTACACTCATGTGCCATAAGATCATAGACTGACATTTATTTTTCTTCTCTCTAAACCAATGAACTTTTAATTATTCCATGAAAAGCAGATTATTTGCAAAATGAAACATTTAAAAATATATGTACCCTGTTTTATTTGTCTGCTGCCTAAAACATAAGGTAAAAGAATCAGATTTGAAAAACCTTGTAGAGGAAAGCAGTAAAATCACAGGGCAGGAAGAACAACAGGCAAGAATCTGACTGTTCATTCTTGAAAACAGGCTGTCTTTCTGGTAAAGGAAAAGGAAACCAGTAGTCCCATTCCTAACTGTTTATTAATTGTACCCTAAACAGGTTATATTTTTTGTCTTTTGTATAATAAACAGACACAAGGTATTGTGGAAAAGGCAAGACCCATTTTTAAAGAAAAATTGTGAAATTTTTCTAGAAGTGGAAGATCTTTTGATCTTCACATTTTTTGTTTTGTGGAGGCATCTGTAAAGCTGAAATGTAGGTGCCCAGCTTTGGGAGAGTGTGGTATATGATGCATGGACTCCAGGAGCAGATCAAAGACACAAAGATACTTGAAAACACTTTATTAAAATCAAGCAAACCTTTTATACCCTTACAGTGGGCTGACACATCAGCCTGTAACTATGTTCAGTAACTTTCCACTCTGAGCTCTTTTTTCTGTTGCAGACACAGCAGCTTAGCAACTCCCTTTATCTACAAGGCCACAAGCTCTGCAGACTACTCCATATCTTAAAGTTTCTCTTTTTGCTCCCATGGCTTCTTTCCAACAAGCATAACTGTCTCTCTCCCAAGATTGGTTCTCGCTCACTGACGCTGTTGAGCTAGCTCGAGAAATACCCACAGGAGAGGAACAGTTCATCAGATATTTCCTATAGACAGTCTGATTTGGCTATTATCCATTCTACATTTGCATCCCATCTTCTTATGTTTGGTATCTTCAGGTGAAAATCCATGTGCTCATCTCAGTTTTGTGAACTTTACTTCAAAATAAAGCCTACACTGTTTTGATAATGAGCTATTTAGTGTAATCAAAACTAATCATCCTTTCTACAGAGAGAAAACTGTGACTTAACAATTACACCTGAAACTACAACATCATTAGGAAACTTATTTGACATCAAACTACCTAAATTTTAGTTATATCACTTAAATCACTCAAATTTTAATAGCAATAATAGCAGAAAAATATTTAACCTGTGGACAATACAGGACTTCTAATAAGAACTGCAAGCCTGTAAGTAGTTGATTTAATGCATGTTATCAGAAATCTGCTGTGCAGACACTAAGTTGAAATTATTTTATACCTGTGAGATATACTGTGCCTGCACAATATGGTTCTATATCACATGTATAGTGAGGTTGTTGCTTTGAGGACAAATAAAACTGACAGAACATGCTGCTCATTGAAGAGTTGCTCAGGATGTCATTCTGACATTTTGTAGGATTCCTGGACTTCCAAGAACCAGCACAATAGATCATAGAATGGTTTAGATTGGAAAATACCTTTAAGATCATCAAGTCCAGATGTTAACATAAGACTGCCAACTCCACCACTAAAACATGTCCCCAGGTGCCACATCTACATGTCTTTTAGGTACCTCTAGGGACAGGGGCTTAACCACTTCCCTGGGCAGCCTGTTCCAAAGCTTGACAACCCTTTCTGTGAAGAAAATTTTCCCAGCATCCAATCTAAACCTCTCCTGGTGCAACTTGAAGCCAATTCCTCTTATCCTATTCCTTGTTACTTGGGGGAAGAGACTGACATCCACCTTGCTACCTTTCAGGTAGTTGTAGACAGCTATAAGGTCTTCTCCTAAGCCTCCTTTTCCCCAGACTAAATAATCCCAGTTCCCTCAGCCACTCCTCATAAGGCTTGAGCTCCAGACCCTACACCAGCTCCATTTCCATCCTCTGGACACACTTCAGCACCTCAATGTCTTTCCTGTAGTGAGGGGCCCAAAACTGAACACAATATTTGAGGTGCGGCCTCACCAGTGCTAAGTCCAGGGGTCAATCACTTCCCTAGTCCTGCTGGCCACACTGTTTCTGATACAAGCCAGGATGCTCTTGGCCTTTTTGCCCACCTGGGCACACTGCTGGGTCATGTTCAGCTGGCTGTCAACTAGCACCCCCAAGTCCTTTTCTGTTTAGGCAGCTTTCCAGACACTCTTCCCAAAGCCTGTAGCATTGCATGGAGTTGCTGTGACCCAAGTGCAGGACCTGGCAATTCTTGTTGAACCTCATACAATTGGCCTTGGCCCATCGATACAGCCTGTCCAGATCCCTCTGCAGAGCCCTCAAACAGCTGAAGACTCCCACCCAACTTGGTGTTATCTGCTAGCTTACTGAGGGAGTGCTTGATGCTTTCATCCAGATCATTGATAAAGATACTGAACAGAACTTTAAGGAATATTTAAGGTATGTGAGATTAAGGTTTAACATGTTTAAAAGTTGAAAGTTCTCAATGAATTCTACAGAAAGAAAGGGATAGACAGAGGGAAGAAAGTTTCAGACAGTATATTTAGAAATCAGGTAAAAATTTGAAAGAACACAAATCATCAAAAGTATTCAATATCACTAAAAATTATTTTTTTGTTTCAACATTTTTAGTTTTGATTCTGCCTTTGATTGTGCCTTTAATGGCTTCTGAAGGCTCTCATTTTAAATAGTTAAGGATTTATAGGTGAGGTCTCTGCACTGGTATAAATATTGCCTTGGAATGTATGTGTACTTTTTTTTTTTTTTTCTTTTCATATATATATGTGTGTGTGTGTGAAGGTGTGTGGGGCTGTAGTGTGCATGTGATGTGTGTACATATATATATATATATATTTAGCTACCAACCAGGACTGAGTGGCTATTAAGTTCTGAAAAGTTACAGCGCTTTCCACCCTTATCTTTTTCCATGAGTGCTATAAACACTGTGCATTATGAAAGCAGAAAAAAATCCAGGGTTAGAACCAAAAATGTACTTTTACAACTTCACATCAAAGTAATTTAGAAACTGCTTTTCTATGAGACTGCCATAACTTTCTCATCTAAATGCTATAATTTCATGATGTGGGTCTTTAATGTACCCAAACTTAAGTATACTGGCTCTGTACGCACAGCTATTCATGTAAATGGTGATGTAGCTATTTATACTGATACTTAAAGTGAAAATCATCTCACCTAACTTTACTTGTCTATAATGTGGAAGTCTACATCTGAGACACTCTCCCTAAAATCTCTTTATAGTTCCTACAAGTGAAGCAAAGAGGCATTTTTAAGAAGCAATTTGTTCTTTCTATTTTAAGCTGAGATTAATTGTTCCCTACAGTTGGTTGTTTCTCTCTCTACAGGAGCATAAAGGAATATAGTAAGAATGCTTAGGGAAATTAGTTTTGGCATAGATATTCAGAAGGAGATGTTGGCATTTAGACAAAGGAAGTCTGCCTTCAGATTCTGCAAAGACATAACCGAAAAGTCTGTGATAGTTAAGAAATGTACTTCCAATTCTATCTTTGCTTTGAAAGCAGGAATTCCATATATGAATGAAGGTTTTAGGTAACAAAGCACTGCAAATGAGTTAATGAAGAATACTGCCTACAGGACATGTATACATGTTTTTAAATGAAAGTACATGTTAGTGACTCAGGTTTCTAAAGAAGTATTAATTTCTTTAAAATATTCTTTAGTATAAAATGATTATATCAAGTGGATTTTCGTCTTGGTTTCTCAGTTATTTTTTCCTCTTCTTGAGACAATTTAAAGTTGAAAAGTAGCTGGAGATTATATAATAAGTCTTACTGGATGGGATTCAGTGCAACACACTTAAACATTCATAGTTACATGTGAGATAGGTTTCTAAACTTCCACTACGGCCAGTGGAAATGTTTGAAATGTAAAATACCTGCATCACATTTAAGAATATTAAATCTTTCAGAGCATCTCAGTATATATGTTGTTGGAGATTAGTTAAAACTGTAAGTTATGGCAGATGACACTTCACTGGATTCAATATTCTGTATTTCAGAAAGCTGCCAGGCAGGGCCAGAGTAGCTGGATGTTTAATGTTCACCTCAGAGGTTTTAAATGCTTGCGGTTGTGTCAGCAACTTTAGTATGTGCAGCTGTTTGTAACCGTCCCTGTTTCTAGAAATTAAAATTTCATAAGAAGGACATTTTAATCCTTAACATGATTACCAGTGTCATCATTTTAATAAACATTCTGTCTAGAACATTTTCTATTGTTTTTACGTGTGTTTATGAACAGGTACATTTTAAGAAGCAAACCCAGCAAACTAAATAAGTCATCATTTGGGCACCTAACTACCTGGTTTAATTACGCAGATGTAATTTATATTTCTGAACAGAGGTGTCCACAATTTTTTTGGCTTTGCTTAAGGAACACTTAGCATTTTTCCCCAAGTTAACTAAAGATATATACATATCAGTGTAACCGTAGATCAGAAGCTATGCCTACAAACAGATCATTCTTCAAAAATTAAAATAAAATTAAAATAGACATCAGAACATATATTTTAAAAGGAGTGCTGCTCAGATTTCTAGTTTTGCTCATATAATCAGACAAATCCTTTAACTGTGACAACAACAAATGCATGTCATATAAAGGAATGTTTTGTTGTTAGCTCAGTACACTGAATTCAGAGCATGGCAGGAGATATGCCACTTGTAGATACTGGAATGAAGTACTGGTGATATCTACCAACAGGTGCCTGCTGCATAGTGGAAAAAATCTGACTTCTAACACAAAGCAAATACAAAGCAAACCCTACAGGAGTTCATTAGTAAGTACTGGGCGATGATGTCTTGGCCATTTAATTTCTTTTAAGTGAAATTTAAAGCTTCTGAATCTCCAGCTGACTATTTTCTGCTGTGGGGTGTCACGATTATCCTAGTTACATTAGTCATAAAAAACCCAAAACAAAACACGGATGGTCTTTCAGGGAGAATATTTTTACTTTCATTGTATTTATACTGTTCACTGAAGGCAGCTCTGAGGTATTCTGAATACTGCATACCCAGGTTGTATAGTTCATGGGTATTATAGCCTGGCTAGCCTCTACTTGCATAGGGTATAGTTTCTGTATATCCAGTGGCTTAATGTGCTGCTAGGTATGTCTAAATATCTAGATGCGGTCATGTGGGCTAGAGTTAAGTGAGAAGCAAAGCAATCCATACTTATAGCTGTTTTGGAGGCTGTTCCACACTCAGAAATTATGGCATTCTTTTATTTGTTTTAATCTTCAGAACAGTAATTTATAGGTTTTAACTTAGTATTCCATATTAAAAGTTATAGAGGGTTAGCAAATAAACTAGTTTGATTGACTAAGTACAGCATGCTTTTGTCACTAGAACAACTCATTCAGATTCTGTAGTGATTGAATAAATATCTTATTGTTGCTCTGGGCTGTATCCAAAGAGTACTGTCCTCTGTCCCACCGCCCTTTTTCCAGAGAGGATAACAAGAATATATTTACAGCACTCAGGAACCTGATAAAACTACTCAGACATAGAAGTGAAGTGACTGAAGAAACAGAATTACTTCAGTTATGTGAAAATACCCTCACATTCAAATAAGTTCATCGTTTCAGCACAAATGGTATGCTCTTTTTCTGAGATAGTGAGGTTTCTATACTGGAGATAAGCTAGCTTCCTTCAGGCTTGTCAGCTGAACAAGACACAAAAGAAATATAACCCTATTCATGAATCTTAATTTTAAAATACCTTAGCTGAAATTTCTTTAACAGTTGAACTTCTTTGTCTACCAAGAGATCTGACTAGATAGTTACTGTTAACAGTGTTACAGGCACTTTTACAAATATCAAATAGATATTAGCCAAAATAATGTTCCATTTAGCAGATAAATGGCTGTAAGGTGCAGATACACCTGCTATCTGAACTTAAAGTGTCATGTAAAGCAAGGGAAAATATCAAACTGACTGGTATCATTGGGAGAGGACACTACTCTACCTGAACCTCACTGGCATATATTTTCACTACTCAGGTAATTGATTAGTGCACCAAAAAACAGTCATCCCAGTATGTATTCTGTACTTATAGTCGGACAATCCCTCTTTCACAATTTAGACAGTTCATCTAAATCCACCAGTTTTTTTTCAAATGCCCCATATTTCAAATCATGTTTGAAAGATTCAGATGGCTTACACAGAATGGAGCCAAATTAATAGAAATAGCTAAAGATTAAATTAGCGTTTAAAATGTTTTAACAGAGAGGACCTTTACCTTCACCAAGTGAAGAGCAGATTGCATAAAACATTGCCACAGAAGGGTGTCAAAACTATTCCTCTACAGTGACTCCATCCTGGTTCTGAAACAGTTTCTAGGCAGTGCACCCCACTGGCTGCTCCAGACAGCTGGTTAATGATGAAAGAGTAAGAACAGAAATAAGGCTGAGACTGTGCCTTGACACCTCTTCCTTCCTTTTCGCCCTCAGTGCAGTACCAAAGAGATGGCAAATGCTCTGTGCTTCTTTAACACTGGAGCCACACGCTTTTCAAGGCTGATTTACTCTACTACTTCTCACCTGACAACAAAACTTACCAAATATGTACCAATATAACCCTTGAAACAGAATCTTGAGCATCTCAATGGTCATGGTCCTCCCTGTCACATAGGTTAATATCTTCAGTCCCCTCTTTCCTTGTTTACTTTGCTTTAATAAGATCCTCTCAGCATCTACATTCAGTACAATCTTTTTGATTTCAGTTCCACAGATAGCACTTGTAGTTTAAGACACCTCCTTCAAAGGTCTTGCTGATGACCTCAGTAAGAACTTTGGAAGGTGGTTCCTCAGTGCTCCTGTGATTGGAAATCTATTAAACCTGAGTCAAATTAATTATAGGCTCTATTAAAGTAGAACTAGAATGAACCAACACCCCAGGAAACGGTTCAGTGCCACTGGGCTATTGAGAGGCTACCAGATTGTATTTTCTTTTTATGTGGTGGTTTTTTGGTTGCTTTTTTTTTTTTTTTTTTTTTTGTTATGGGTTGGTTTGGGTTTTTTTACACCTGAATGTTTGGTGCCCTTACACAAGTTTTATCTCCAATTATTCCTGCATAAAAGCCGTGCATATCTAGCCAAACATAATAGTGGTTCCTATACAGATGAAGTGCGTCTATTTAATTTCTTCCTTCAGAACAGATATGAAGGCTCATTTTATCTCCAGGAAACTAACCTGCTTCAAAGACATAATACATTGTTAAAGATCCATGCAGGGTACAATTAGGAAAAAGAGGAATAAGAAACATCATGCTCAAGATCAAATTCAATGTATTCTATTACCTAGCCTGTGAAAGCATCAGATGGACAAATCTGGAATAAATATTTTTTACCTGTGTATAAAGAGAATATGGTTTTTACAGATTATGTTCAAGAAATAAGAGCCTGATCTCACCATTTCTAATATTTTCAAGACAGATGGTGCATCTATCCCATAATCAACATATCTGCCTAGAGTTGTGTAAGCTTGCAGATTGTATTTAGGTTGGGGCGCATAAGGAATAAAACATGGGAAAAGAGAATACTTTAAAAAGCCTGCTACTTTATTCAGTTTTAATCCACTAATTGGAATCAGACAGTGTGGAATCAGCCTTGAGGGGGGGTTCAGAAGACTCAAGCTTGTCTAGGATAAGGTGCTACAGTGTTATTTCAAGTAGGTTAAAAAGATAATTATCTAGCACGTACTACCTAGGCCATTTAAACAGGCACTCTTCAAAGATTTGGTGTCAGCCAGACAAGTGGTACTTCAGAAGGTACAGGCTGATCTTCTGAAGGCTGCCTGCATGTGTCAATACTGAATGCCCTTTGCCCAAGCTTGAGCTTTAAATAGTTTACAAGTTCCATAAGACCATTCCTATGACCTAATCAATTTAATATTGAGGTATCAGAGCTGGGAAAATAGGTAAAAATCCAGCTGCACTCTCTTGACACATCAGACATCTGGTCTTGCACTTAATCTCCCTAATGAATTTTGCTCTCAGAAGGCTTAAGGGATCAGATGAAAGATGTGTAAATCCACAGAGGCCCTCATTCTTCACCCACCCCCTCATCATGTATAATATACCAAGGCCTCAAGTTGCCATCACAATTCATCTGTCAGCATGCCACCTGGGCTTTGTAAACTTCAGTGTCTATACTGGATCCCTTCCATAATTCAGCAGGACCACTTAGGCCTCCTGAGGCTATGTGGAAGTAAAAGCATACACACACAAATTGCACTGCAAGAAACAATTTCACATTTTGGAAGAATTTTTAAATAACACTGTCCTGGTTTTGGCTGGGAAAGAGTTAATTTTCTTAGTAGCTGGTACAGTGCTGTATTTTGGATTTAGCATGAGAACAATGTTGATAACACAGGGATGTTTATGTTTCAGCTGTTGCTGAGCAGTGCTTACCCTAAGGCAAGGGCTCTTCAGTTTCCCGTGCTCTGCCAGTGGGCAGGGGCACAAGGAGCCGGGAGGGAGCAGGGCCAGGACAGGTGACCCGAACCAGCCGAAGGGATATTCCATACCACAGAACGTCATGCTCAGTACATAAACTGGGGGGAGTTGGCTGGGGGCTGCCGATTGTTGCTCAGGGACTGGCTGGGCATTGGTCAGTGGGTGGTGAGCAATTGCATTGTGCAATACTTTGTTGGTTTTTTTTTTTCTCCCCCCCATCCTCCCCCCTTGGGTTTAATTCCTTTCTCTCACTTCCCTTTTCATTACAATTGTTGTTATTGTTGTTCTTATAATTAACTTTATTTCATTTATTAAATGGCTTTTATCTCAACCCATGAGTTTTATCTTTTTCTGATTCTTGTCCCCATCACACTGGGGTTGGGGAGTGGGAGGGAGGGAGTGAGCAGCTGTGTGGTTCTTCAGTTGCCAGCTGGTGTTAGAACATGACAGACACATTTCAACCTCTTTATTTCTATAAATTCCTGAATGAAAATGAATATCACTTCCAGAAAAGTGGTCAAAGGCAAGGAACAGCAACTCAGGGTGCTGAAGACTGAAGAAAATACCCCAAATCTTTCTTCAGGGTGAGTTTAACAAATGTCACACTTCTGGTCAGTGCCATGGTAGCCTTCAAATACATACGCAGAAGCCTGGGACAGAGGAAACAAAGGAAAAGAAGCTCCTGTATCGAGGAGAAATTTACAAAGGTGAATGGAATGAACTTTATTATTCTTGCAGTAGTAAAAGCTGACATTGTATGAAGAGGCAGACTGATGAAACACACAGGATGCCAGCTACTGAAATGGAGTATGAAACAGATTATCTCTGATTTAGTATTTGTAAAGAAATTTTCAGCCATATGGCACAATGCAGCTAACTTCAAAAATCAATATGTTTATCATAGCATGTTCCCATGCCTCAGCTTGTAAGCTTTGCCTGTCACAATTCTAATTAGGATTAGTTTTGATACTGTACTGAGTTCCATTGAATAAATTGCTCTCCATGAGCTAATTCCAGAGTTAGCTTGATCAGTATTCATTTAAGACTTGTCCACAGTTCTCCAGTCTAAAAAAAAATTATTAACCAAACATTAAAACAAAAAATTTCTGCTTAGGCCATCCAAACTGTATTAAGCATTCAGAAGTCAGTAACATTCCAGCAAGTTTTGCACCAAGATTGAGTTAATGAGTTGAGAGAAAGAAAAGAAACAGTGGTAAAAGGAAAAGAAGGTGAATGAGCCTAAGAAGACAAGTGAATGTAAGAAGAATGACAAAATAGAGAAGTTTTCCATAGTGTACCATCTGAAACTTAACCAAGTCAAGTCATGCATCTGGTAATCCTGTGGCTGGATAGGAAGACTGACTGCCTCAGAAAAGCTGAATACTACACTTAGCTCCTTAGTAGGGAGAATGTACTTACTGTTATGCCTTTTTATAGGGTGGATTTTTTTCTGGTTTTGTTGTTTTCATGATGCTTTCTCCCATATTGTCATTTTACTTGGCAGGCAAGACAGAGCTAGGAGGGGACCACAAATACAATCTCATCTTAATGTTATGGGAACCCTAAGGGATAGGACCAGGGCAGGCAGTCACAAGGAAGCTATCTTAACATTGAATATTCTGAGAAATAATAAATAAGTTATTTACATTTTCTGTCTTACTAGATGCTTTTTTATATTCCACAGAGTCTGGTAAGAAACTATGATGTGTTTAGCACAGTAACACAACATCTTATACAAATGTTTTAGCTTCTGTTTGCTAGCTAGCTTGCTAACATTGAGGTATTTTCATATGACAGACACCTGTTTTCTGGGACAGGGAGGTTGGTTTTGCCTTCCTTTATTTTGTTGGGTTTGTTTTGTACAGAGAATGTGTCATGAGCTTCTAGATATGAAATTACTTAATCATGCACAGTATTTCTTGTCAGCCTCACCCT
This sequence comes from Falco peregrinus, assembly GCF_023634155.1. Lineage (NCBI taxonomy): Eukaryota > Metazoa > Chordata > Aves > Falconiformes > Falconidae > Falco > Falco peregrinus. Next base: position 86,584,684 of record NC_073724.1, read on the forward strand.
TTGAGGTACAAGATAGAAGGAGACATCTATTGTAGAAATAGAAAGGCATCAGAGTCCTCTTTAAAGTGGAGTGCTGAACATTACCTGAGATAAGAAAGACATCTTTGTATATGCTAATAATACCACCAGTAACCAAGATACAAACTGAGAACATGCATAGTAGAAAACTCTTGTTTGCCAGGAACATGCTGTGATGCTTAATCACTCCTTTGACATATTGAGCTTCATGATACAGCATTTCTGCAGTTTTCTGAAACCAAATAATGAAAGTGAAGTCTTAAAGCTGCTTAATTAATGCCTATACTAATACTAAACAAAAAAGATACAGACAGGCTGGAAAGGGTCAAAAGAAAGGCCACAGAGATGATCAAAGGACTGGGAAGCCTGCCATATGAGGAAAGGCTAAGAGAACAGGGTTTGTTCAGCCTTGAGAAAAGAAGGGTTAGGGGAGACCTTATCACCATGGTCCAGTTTTTAAAGGGTAGGAACAAAGAAAATGGAAACTCCTTTTCCACAAGAAGTTAGGTGAATGAGGGGTAATGGGTACAAGTGACTCCTGGGGAGATTCTGATTGGACCCAAGAGGAACATTTTTCACAATGAGATCAGCTGTTGGAATAATCCCCCCAGGGAAGTGGTGGATTCCCCAACACTGGACACTTTTAAGATTCAGCTGTACAAGGGGCTGGACTTGTCTGGACTGTGCTTTTGCCAAGAAAGGTTGGAACAGATGATCCTTGAGGTTCCTTCCAACCTGGTACTCTATGATTCTATGATATGCTGAAAACCAAACTTTTTTCTTTCTTTCTTTTTATTTTATTTTATTTTTTTAATAAAGTTTGAATTTTCCTAAAGTAACTTCTATGTAAAATTATTACGCTTGGAATTACTTTGATGTTAAAAATGACGTTTTAGATCTCTAAATCTAAAGTTCATTATTCTACCTTTACTTTTGTTAACAAACAACAACAAATCAGGTTTGCGTGGAAAGTAATGCATTTCAGCCTCAGTACATGACATATGATCCTTGCTAGTGAAATCATTATCACTGAAGGAAACATAGCATATTTGTCAATATATTTTCCAAATATTCCAATACATTTGAAAAAAAGAAAAGGGGAAAAGAAGGGGAAGGGAAAGGGAAAGGGAAAGGGAAGGAAAAGTGACACACGTTAGCCAATAGCATGTAAACTCCCTTTTAATTCATCTGCAATACAGTATGTAGATAAATACTTGCATTACATTTTGAAGCAACTAATGAAGAACTGCAGGAATCAACACCTAAATGGAATTGCAAGGATTTTTGACTACCACTAAAAGTGTGAATGTATATTACTGAGTTTCTTTATCTGTAAGATTTATGAGGAAAGCTAAATGTATATATTGCAAAGTTCTCAAACAGTACAATAGCAATAACAGAAACCAAAACAAAGGTCAATTTGCAAACATGAAGGAGGAAATATAGTTCTTGATCTCTGTGATTAAAGACTGTCTTTAAAAACTTCAATAATTAAATACAGTATTGTAGTTAATAGAATTAATATTCTCTTCTAGTCATTAGTAAACAAAAATGATTGCAGTTTCGTGCAAGTATAGTACGAAGTCTTATTATACACTGTGCAAATACATAAAAAAGTATATTATCTAAAGAAAAAGACATTTAATAGACACATCGTCTATGCCTTTTTCTATAACTAGCAATGATTCGACAGGTCACACCATTTTTTTTTTTCTCAATTTTCTTCATCAGCATAATTGCAAATAATAGATCAGAACATAGGGAAGCCACTTCAGGCAGTCTTGACAGGAGACAAGAAAATCTTTCATATACTTCTGTAGAACCTCTAAACAAATTGTTAGCAAGGAACAACTCTATTTTCTAATTTTATGTTGAAGAACATATTATGAGAACACTTAGATTAATACTATAGGAATAAATTTTTCTTTTCCCGTGATTGAGTTAAAAAATCCAAATACTGAGAAACTGTGTTGCAGTAAATCAAAATGCAATAATTTAAATGTAAAAGTAAAAAGTAGATATACATAATAATATTTGTCAATTTTAATTCTTTATACTTGGACAGTATTGGAAGAAAAGCCTTTGAGATTCATCACTGTGTCTATTAAGGTATAATACTAGTTTTGAACTGTCTTACACTATAAATATCGCAGAACATATAATAAAACAAACCTTCAAATAATTTTTACTTTTACACCAGAAACACACTTTCCCATTGAGCTTAAACAAGATCACTGTAATCTGTGGAACTTTTGATGTATTGAATTGATATTTTTGACAGAACATTGTTCCATCATGAAACATTTTCCCTATTCTAATAACAGTGATGTTTATTGTGACAGCATGTCATCAGGAACACTTTTCTTACACCATACCAACTCTGAAAACACTGCAGATCACAACTGAGTGTAAAGTTTGATTAAACATAATCAAGGAGCTAAGAAAATGTTATTGCTGTTTTCACCAACTGTAACTCTCTAAATGGTCATCTCAAGACTAGATTTTTATTAAAACATTAACATGTAAGTTAAGGTGATGGCTGATAAAATAATACCAAGAGACAGTAATGAGTAAGGACAAAAATGAAATTTCCTAAGGAGATGTTGTTCTTCAAAGAGATTTTTGGTGATATGTCTAAAAAGCTTAGAATATAGTCTAGTCTAGGTGCACAGATATACACACATATATGTGTATATATATATGTACACACACACACATATACGTAGTATATCTAACAGACAAATGGGGACAAATCTACATGACAAAGAAGATATTCACTGCACAAAGAATTTCTGATGATCAGTTCTTTCACTCTCCCGTGTCCTCCCTTCTTATAGGCCTTCGTTTTGGCAAACTGACAGTTTCCTTTGATGCTTATAGAATATTCCATCTTCTTCTGAACTCTTCATATTATATCACAATGCACTTCTGGATAGAGCTTTTATTAAACTGAATTTAATTTGAAAACACCTGAAGTAAAAAATAGTGATGATTCTGTTGTTTTGGACTAGTAAAAATAAATAAGAAGTAGACATCTCCCTGAGCATGTCTAATTGTCTCTTGGATTTCTTAGGTATCCCAGCTTCAGTGCTTGATGGCTTTCTTTGATATCTGTCATTACCCTGTTTATTTTTATTAATGATGTTTAAATTAACTATTTTACGTGCTTTTATACCTCTTTAACACATAGCTAAAGCATATAAATGTTAATCTGTATAACATTTTGCACATTTTACATTATCTTGCTTGAAAACAAATTTGAAATTTTACAATAAATCCTTTCTACTAAGCAATTTGAAACTACACAGGGTTTCATTATTTTTCTTATTAGCTAAAATTCCATAGCAGTATCATGCTGACAAATATAATCAGGGATGCCATAAATTTTACTTAAATTAATACAAATTATAATGCTTTATTAGTGTGTACAATGGAGCACATCTTAAATAATCATTAGATTCAAAAGACTCTATTTTCTTCACTCTTCTAAACTGTGGTATGCATGTCCAGAAATTTGCCAAGTATCTTTTCAAATAGGCAACACACTGAAAGCCTTCTCTGCCCTCTGTTCTGCCCTTCTATGGTTTGGAAACCACAAAGGCACAATAGCACTTAGGAAAAGAGTCAGATATTTGATTTCAGAACACTTGAACAGGGAACATGGCAATAAGAAAGCCATCTGCAGATGATGTCTCAGAGTAGCCAAGGGAAAGAAAGGGCATAAACTATTTCCCCCCACCCCCCACACCCCACCCCCCACACCCACCCGAAATAAGTGAAATGCATAAGACAAAGAATACTTTTATTACTCAGAATAAAGAGGTAAACAGATTGTTTAGGGCACTTCTGAGAAATTTTTACTCACTTATACTCACAAAGAATGTACTTACATTCTTTGGTGCCCTGATTAGATCTTGGATACACACAGCACTGAAGGTAACTCCTGCCCTGCCTGCTTTCTGGTGACACTGAATGACTGTCAAGATCTTAGCCTTCTAACTTACGCATCCAAGTGTCTCCTCAACTTCAACTTCCTTCCCCACCCAGAGATGGGGAAAATAATTTATTATCTTACGAATTTGTTGCTTTATTACAGAAGGAAACTCAGAAGAAGCAAAGAAGGGTAAGAATTAACTCAGAGGAAACAGACAGCTAAGACTGGCTAAGCTATGCAATAGTGCTGTGAAGAATTAAATGAACCTTACTTTGCACCACTTCAAACAACTGGAAAAGAAAAAAAAATCCTATCAAATCTGCCATGAGGGAAGCATATGTGAACTGCACATGGTCTGAGAAATGGGATAAAGGATGTAAACAGGTCTTTTATTGTCTTTATGCCCTGATTCATGGAAACAAGAGAGTACTTAAACACATGCTTACTTGCAGGCATCTGCTTTACATTTATTGTCTTCAAATGAGAAAGCCAATAGTTAAATTTATATGTGGTCCTGAATGGAAAGGAACATAAAACACTGTGTCAGTGTGGTTCTGACTTGGTTCTCTACCTTTGCAGTATAATCCAAACTATCTGCTTAAGTTAACTGCAAGTTATTTTTAGACAAGACACAGGTAAACTGTCTAGATCAGCTCTCTGATGTTAAATACAAAAGCTCCAGGCATATATTGTGGTTTGCTTAGTCTAAAATATTAGGTTACATCCCCCTGATAGGAGTGAAATATTGTAGAATTTCTTAAGGTGACACTGCAGAAAGAAGGTTTTGGGTAAGTGCAGGTGAAAAATTATCAATAAATATACTTGGATGTTTGGGACTTTCATTTCAACACCTCAGTTCAAGGAAAGCATTTCATCCTTGTCTACATTTTTTTGTGACCATTCCATGACTCACAATAATATTTACTTCATCTGTGTGACCCTCTGTGGACTAAAAAACCCCCAAGTCATGGACTGCTTAAAAATTAAATAAATCCAAAACAAAACACTTCACTGCACATAGTTCTCCCCCTGGGGAAATGATGAGAGAACAAAATATGTGACAGATGTTAGTTACATTGCTTAATGCACTACTGGAAGGCACTCAGATACTATGGTGATGAGTGTAGTATGAGAACCTATATAGATTAGAACCGTTTAGTAAAATGTATCCTAAACAGACTCATTACATAGCTATTACTGAAAAAAAATATCTGTGAAGAGGTGATGCATGAGTTGTAGAATAACAGACTTGTAAATGTCTTTGAATATATATGTTCTCTTAAAAAAGCCCTGTGTTTGTTATTAAATGATAAGTAGAACAATTGTTTTCAATTTTGGATCATTTATCTATGTTTTAATTTGCCATTCTGTTCATGAAGCATCAAAGATGGAAAAGCAAAGTCTTTAGAAAAGCTGCTTAGCACAATAATTAGCTTTTACATTGAACTTTAAGGGCAGACATGAACCCAGAAAAGAACAGTAATATATGAACCAGAAGAACAGAATACATTTCTCAGAGAAGATGGGACAGCAGAATTGGTTAAAATACTGGCCATTTCCTTCTGGATGCATGCAAGTAAGTTGGCTCCAGGTCACACAATGTAAACTGCAAATTTCATTATATCTTTGATTTGATATAAGATATTTTCTTAAAATAAACTCTATAGTTTAATCAACAGGAATTCTGAATTGTTTCCTTTGTCAATTTCTAAATTTGTCTAGGGCAGAAATTAATAGTATAAACATAATGTTCTTCTAACAGAGCTATGCAAGCAAATGACCATTTCCAGACCCATAAATCCAATCTCTACAAAACAGAGGAAAAATCAGATATTTGAAAGCTTCTGTTACATTGCAAAATTTTGTAATCGACTCAGCATTTCAGTGGTAAGCTTCAGTTACAGTAATAATACATTTGACTATTTAAATTACCAGAACTGGAAAAGAAAACTTGCTTTTGCTTTTATTTGTTGCTTTCTCTGTGCTTGCAGAATAGAATGTATTCATCACATATGATGATACAATTCTTTCTCCTTTTTCTTCGCCAGTTACTCCAGTTATCTCAAAAAGCATGAAATGCCACTTTATTGAAAGACAGCTATTACATAATGGCTTGTAAATGAAGCAGGACTGCCAAAGTCAATGGCAACTATAAATGAAATTTGGCTATCTCGGATATGAACAAAAATGTGCACTTCAGAACCTGATTTTTTTTTTTTTTTAAATCATGCAATATAATCTTAGAAAGTTCATGATATTTTAGGGGGTTTTTTTTAAGATCTATCTGTTTATGTTCCCACACTGCCAATAACTCTCTTCCACGGTGTCACAAATAACCATTCCTCATGAACCTTCTTGGTACACTTATTCTTTTCAGCTTCAAATTGCTTTAATTTACTCAAAATTTTTACATAGAATAACCTGAGTTCTCTAGGTATGAGAAACCTGTAATGAAAAATTCTCCCAGTATCCTGGCACTCACCGCAGAGTAGATAGATGATTGCCTACCAAATTTGATGTGTGAGACCTCAGCAAAATCCAGATGTCTGCCAGTGAATTCATAATAAAGGAATGAAACACTGCTAGTTTTAGCAGTAATACTAGCAGTCATACTACTATACTACAAAGTACAGATTTTTAATTTCAGAATGCTTTGCAAATTACAAGTTATATATGCTCACATCGCTTTTGGGATAAGAAAAAAAATGTTACTACACTTTTCAGATAAGTTTCTTTCAGAAACTGACAGTGTTAAGCATGTTGTTGAAGAACACAAATCAAGGCTTTAAGAGAGCTGGAATGTGAAGTCCGGAACTCTTAACCCTATGTTAGCTCCAGCGGGCCACGTTTTCCTTCCTACCTCACCTGAAGCACACAAGGTATAGAATGCTTAACTTATTCAATTTCATTAGTAAAGATAATGCTCCCCTTCCAAGGTGAGCTCATATGGCTGAATGAACACTCAGGTGTACTTGGGATAGACAGAATAAGCTGGACTTCTTACTGCTAACCCTTATCATAAATGTTGGATGTGTTGTCTCACATAGGTATGAAATTCATTTCCCTAAACTTCTGTTTGAATTGATCCTCACTCAGCTAGTCCTCACTGAATTCCTATCTCAGGATTTCTGATCATCCATGCACCTATGGCTGTCAGGGAAAATAAGAGATTCGACAGAATAAAACACTACTGCACCCTCTAGAAGACAGCCTTTGTAGAAAAATGTCCCATAGTCACCTGAAAGAAAGTAGTTATTTAAAACCAATTCTGTTCACTTCTACAAAGAACCTGTAAGATAGCAAATTTTCTTTGCCACTTCAGTCATTTAGAAAGCTCACCACCAAAGGCACCCTGTAAAATCAGTAAAGAATTATAGGACGCTCCGGAAATAATTCAGACAAACTCAACATATATGAGTGGCATGAATTTGCAATTAGGCAGAGAAGTGAAACTGCAGCAAATGGACTTTTTGATCATATATTGCACATTAGAGGTATTGCTTTCAAAAGATGATCCATTATGGCAGGTTAAAGTTGGCTGGCTGCCATAAGTCCACCAGTCCATTCTCTAACTCCCCCTCTTCAACAGGGCAGGGAGAGATGGTAAGATGAAAAAGCTTGTGGGCTGAGATAGTCAGGGTGAACACTTATTCGTTACCATCATGGGAAAATAAGAGGTAATTTATTTAATTTATTGTCATTTAAAAATATAGTAGGATGGTGAGAAAAAAAGACAATGCCAAAAATACCTTATTCCCATCCTTCTCCTCAAGCTTATCTTCATTCCTGTTTCTGACTGCTTTCTTCTCCCCCTTGAGTGGCACACGGAGGACAGGGAATGGGGGCTGGGATCAGGTCATAAAAATTCACCTCTGCCACTTCTTCCTCACGCTTTTCCACTGCTCCAGTATGGGGTCATCCCACAGGCCTCAGCTCTTCATGAACTGCTCCAGTGTGGGTCCTTTCCACAGGATGGAGTCTGTCAGGAACAGACTGCTTGAACATGGCGTCACAGGTCTTGCCAGCAAACCTGCTCCAGCCTGGACTCCCTTCCATGGATCACAGGTCCTGCCAGAAGCCTGCTCTTTTGTGGGGTCTCTGGGCTGCAGCTTCCTTCAGGGCATCACCACCTGCTCTGGTGTGGGATCCTCCATGGGCTGCAGTTTTTATAGCTGCTCCATTGCAGTCCTCCATGAGCTGCAGGAGGACAGCCTGCCTCACCATGGTCTTCACCATGCAGGGGAATCTCTGCTTTGGTACCTGGACCACCTCCTCCTTCCTCTCCTTGGTGTCTGCAGGCTTGTTTCACATTTTTTCTGTCCTCTTTTACAGATGCAGTGCAACTTTTTTACCCTTACTTAAATATGTTATCACAGAAGTGCCACCAGCTCTGCTTTGCCCAGCAGTGGGTCCATTTTGGAGTCAGCTCTGTCAGACTTGGAGGCAGCCTCTGATCTCCTCACAGTGGCCACTTTTGCAGCTTCCCCTGCTACCAAAACCTTGACACATAAACCCAGTACATCTATAAACATTTGAAAATTTGCTTTCATCTGAACTTTAGAGCAAGTCTTATGGCTCTGCTTCTGACACAAGTTAGCATCAAACCATCACATTCTTTAAATGGGGAATGTAGGGTAATAAAAGTGGATTTAGGTTTTTTATATTGTAGTGCCTGTGTTTTAAACATAGGTTTCATAGCGGATGTTAAATTAAATTTTATACAGTGGTGGGGGTTTTTTTAATCTGTTTAAGAATCCGATTGACGATAGTCATAACATAAGTAGAACATATGAGATAGCTGCTTTGATCTGCTGCTGTTTTTCAGTCCTAGAAAAAATCCATTTAAACAAGGATGCATGAGCTTATATTCACAGAAGTCTCAGGGATATGCTTGAATGGCCATAGTATCCATTGGACATGCTTTCTACAGAGGAAATTGCACTAGTGTATTGGATTTCTTCTTGTAGTGAAATGTTTCCTTCAGTGGTTTTCCCAGAGTTGTCATATTTTCATGGAATAAGTATTATTTGTTCCCTTTTTCTTTTTCTTTTTCTTTTTCTTCTAATAATTCAGGTATTCAGAGTTGTGAAGTTGTTCCACTTTGTTGTTAACCTATTTCTACCTGAGTGTTTCTTATAATTGCTTCATGAAATCTAAATTTTCCTCTCGCAGTAAACAAGTGTAACATAAATAAAAGCATACTATTAACAATAATATTTTTTAAAAACAAACAAACAAACAAACAAACAAACATAAAGTCTATTTAAATTTAAACATTCTTTCCCTAAGCACATTTATGCTTTCTGCATTTGCAGGAGGCCCTCTGGCCTTGCTGTATGCCAGAGAATGCACAAAAACTCTTCCACCTCATTCTCGGGGAAGGTAAGGCCCAAGCAAATAGAAATGCAGGGGTGGAGGGATGCTACTGTGGTAACCAGCTGTTTGTAACAACTTGCAAGGGCAATGGCAGCTTACAAACAACACTTCCTCAGCAACATTTTCCCTATCATGTACCATACTGTCCACCTGGGAACAGCAACAGCTGCTTCAGAGCTACATAGGACCAAAGCACTGACACGTTAATACTAACAAACATCTTTTGTATTGACAACAGGTCCAATTAGAAGCTGGCCTTGGGAGAAGTGATGGGTATAGTTAGGTTTTCAGAGATAGGAGTGTATCCTTGTTTTTTTCTCATATTTCATATTTTCCAGTCTATGACATTATTGCGGACTTTCCTTATATGGGCTTCCTACAGAGCAAATCACTGCTTTGTTCAGTTATTTATATGAGAGGATGTGAACAAGGAACATCAGATTTGTAATGATTTATGGAAGCAGATTCCATTTTCCCTCTGATTTCTCTGAATTAGAAAGGAGTTTGTACAAATATGGTAAACAGCTACTTGCTTTTTGCAAACATCTCCTCAGCAGACAGGAATAATCTGAAATTAAGAACATTTAATGCTCTAATGCTATTCATAGAGAGCTAGGGAAGGGTGACATTAAAGTTTCTTGGCAAGTGTCTTAGGCCACGCCCATGCCCCAACTAGTCATACAGAAGGCTACCTGAGAATCAGTATTCTCCTCTTCTACCGCTCTTCAGTCACATGCTAAAATACACTCATCATAAGAAGAGAAATTTTATTTAAAAGAAAGAAAACAAAATTGAATAGTAATATAGTTTTTCAAGTTTCACAGATTTATAACAAATGAGCAACATAGGGAGAATTTCTCTGAAACTAGGCAAGTTTCGTAATCACACATAAGGCTTAGACAACTGAAATGCAATTTAATCTGTAAGGACTGTGGTCATATAATAAACAAATGTTCTGCCTTCCCTTTAGAGGTGTCTATGCTTCTCTACTGTTAGAATCACTCTGTCTTATGTAAATGGGAAGTGGCTGCTATCATATGAAATAATAACAACAAAGAATTTCACTCTTGGTGATGGTAAATCATGCAGAAAGAAGGTTATATTCTTTTATTTTTCTTGCTTAATTCCCGTGAAATTCAGGTGGCAGTGCCCCATTTATTATTTCATGAAAAGTGTAGTCTGTGTATGTTCCTTTTGCTACCAAAATATTTCCCCCGTTGATTCTTTGAAACAGTAATAAAAGCAGGATGGTAGTACTGAATGAAAAAGAAACTCACATAAACAAAAACAGTTGACATACACTAGGCCATGTATGTAGGCAACCAGAATTAGCCAGCATATCCTTTTTATAAAGCAGTCATTTAAAATATTCATAATGTTGTTATGTTGTTGATAGTGATGATATGTTTTTAGACACAGCTAGTTCCAGTTTACATTGACATTCTGTCATCAATTATGCTTCACCATCTGTGGACATAATTAAGTTTACCCTTAAATTTGATTTTAGAAGATATCATTCACAAATTACTCTTGTTTACTAAACACACTCAGAATAAGCAAAAACTGACTAGCATGCATTTTGAATAAACATGAAACAATTTTGCATGCAGGCCTTATATACACATTCTCAATGTTGAACACACCTGAGCCCTTTCCAGGATCCAGGAACCCATTTAAGCTTTGTATGCCATTATCCAAATCTCATTTATACTGTTGTATTTTTGTATGATGCTGAATTGCAGAGAGACCTTAAAATACATGTAAGAGACATTGACATCACCTTGATAGTCAGGGTCTTACAGTTAAGAAGAATCAGAAATTATATGTACTTTTATTCCAGAACAAGTAAATGATATCTCACTTAATATTTTCTCAACTTTTCAAAACCCTGTGAAGTACTGAGCTCCATGGGAGATATACAACAGCATCTTTTGTGAAGTGCTCTACGTCTAACAGATCATCTCAGTAGTTTACATCCTATGTATTCTTTTCTTTTACTGGATAAGCATAATATTTATAGTCTACGTAAAATTACTTCTTGTTTGCACAATTGTAAATTTGTAATTAATTTTCTTTATGTATTCTAAAACTGTTACTGAAAATTAACTATTTTCCTGGATGTGTCTCCCTGTTAACCTGTTTGCTAAAATACACGTGGAAAGCACACACCACAGGGATTCAAAATCAATCAAAATTAATCCATTTAAAAATTCAAATGAAGAGCAGTGCATTTTTTTAGTATTCTCCAAGCTCTGATCTTGTTAATATATTAAGAAGAAAGCTAGCAACATGAAGAAGTTGTTTAGATCTCCCAAGTGGAAGCTTTTCAGAGGGAATTAGAAAATATGACAAAAATCTATTATTAATATACTATTCCGTACTACCAACCCAGTGTGGCACTCCTGCCTCTTCTCCAAGGTCAAAATAACAGAGCTGATAACAAAAGCATCAAAATCGCTAGTACTATAATGTCTTAACACCTCTGAATCTTCATAGTATTTATCCATGTAATACCTCTGAGAAATAAGAACATATCCTCATCCCAGCCTGCAGAGGAGGAGCTAAGACATAGAAACTAAAGACCACAGCTCAAAATGTATTCAGAAATTTAGAAATACAGGTGTCTGTAGAAAAGTAAAGACTACCATGCTTGATAAGTGAATGTTGACATTCTCCATGCCTGTGCAGAGACAGGGGAAACAGGCCAAAGATAAATCACTGAGCCCTGTCAAGCAACCTTCCTCTGTAGGCTCTGTTGAACACCAGTTTTTCACATGACCTACTTGGGCTGTTGAAATTTTCCCTGCTTTTAGGCAGGACTAGGTTTTAATGCTTTCTCAAATGCTATATAAGATGGCAGGATAAGGGATATAGAGTATGAAAAAAGTACTGTTTTGAGTGGGATTTAATCAGCTGCATGGGGAATGGGAAAAGGGTGTAAATGAAGCAGTGTGCATTTTTTTGATAGAACTTGAGTTCTATGAGCCAGAGAGCTATCATATCCTAAACCTATCCTGATCTGTTTTTTTTTAAAAAAATCTTTGATGTCAGTTGTATGATGAAAAGTCAGATCAGAAATAGGCTGAAAATTAAAATCAGAAATTGTAGGGACCTATCTGAACTCAATGTCCTGCTATATGGGCCCATTTTGTCCTGGCACTAGGATATCTTGACCTGCAGCACAACTCATTCCCATCAGGTTATGTTGTGCATAGTCACTTGTGTGGGGGGATGCTGAGATTCTTCATAAACAATTCCCTAACTGTGACCAGAAGTACACATTGCCTAGTTTGGAAAGCAATATCAGCTGAGAGTGAGAGGAAAAGTTCTGGAGTGACTGGAAAGAGAAACTTCAACATACTAGAGCCCTTAGGACAGGGGTCCTCAAACTTTTTAAACAGGGGGCCAGCACGCGGATGCAGTGGCAGGCAGTCATCTGCAGCTGCTTGGTTTTCCCCCGCCCCCAACCCCTGGCGGTGGGGGGATGGGGGGGTTCTGTAAATACCGGGGCCGGATTGAGGACCCTGGGGGGCCGTATCTGGCCCGCGGGCCAAAGTTTGAGGACCCCTGCCTTAGGACATGCAGACAGTGCATTTGAGAGGCAATGCAGCTGGTTCTAACTGTAGCCAATTACAGCAGTTCCCAGGACTGCTCAAAGAGCAGCTGAAATAAAAGCTCTGTTGTTTTTTTTAAATTATTTTTTTAACTTCTATGACCTGTGCTTCTGTTCAGTATACCATGAACCACAACTGTCTTGCCCAGTGATGGGAGATACTTGTGGTTTTGGAGAAACATTCAGAAGACCCTGGTGTCCAAGCTTTACTCTGTCTTGCAAAGCTGCTATGGTCAGACGTCATAAGAATGAGCATCTGAGTACGATTTTGAAAACAAGTAGCAGAAGAGAGAGGTATTTGGAGCAAATGCTTATTCTGCAGCATGAGAAGCAGATCTATCAGAGGTACTGTCAGTAGTTGTTAAGGTACCTGGGGGACATATCAAGGGAAACTTGCCAAGTCGCATAATAAATCACCTGAGGCTAAATACCTCCTGAAGCCTTCCAAATGTCAGCAATTTGCACACAGCTAATGTATGGCCAGCTCAGTGTGGCCTGTCCTCACATGAGATTTTGGTCTGCAGATAGGCAAACTTCCTTCCAAGAGTCAGAAAGAGACAACCAAGGAGCAAGGTTAGTTGAGGCTTCATAAGAAGCAGATGTGATAAGGTAAAATGTCATAATTCTCACCCTAGGGAGGGCAAAGAAATGCTTGATTAGCACCATACCGATAGGACTGTACTTCCTCTTTTATGTCTTTGTGATTGATGTATCAGAAATAAAATGTGAGAACACCTGACCTAAATAGGATTTTGCATCTTTCTTCTACTGCTTATATGGACTTTTAAAAATATTTCCATTTTATGAAACTGACAACTTCAGTATTAGGGAGAGTTTCTATTATTTTTTTTTTTTAAAAATTGTTGCAAGGTTTTATCCTTTATGTTATGAGGTTATGATTTTGCATTTGGTAGCCTTGTATCTTATCTAATTTGTTTGATGTTGAAAATGGGGTTTATATACCTGCCCTTAAAGATGTTGGCTCCCCCCACGGAGGGATATTAAGCACATAAGCATGAGTCAATAAGGGGATGCTGATAATAGAGACCTCTGAAAAATCTAGGTGCTTTCACATGAGCCTCTAAATATAGACTGAAGCAGTTACTTTTAAATACTAAAGCCATAACATTTTTTGGCTATAATCAGTTGGGGGCGGGGGGGGGGGGGAGGGGGGGGGAGGTGAGAGAAGAAAAAGAAATTACTCAGCTCATATAGGACATGTGAAAGGTAAAAAACCCAGCATATAATTGCTAAAGGGAAAGTAAGGTCAAACAGTTTTTAGTGTATTCTAGTCTTTAAATTCCTAAACCTCTTCTGTTGTGGGAATGTAGGAAAGGGAAATCCCTATATAGACATTAAGAGATCTGTGAACATCCATTGAGGATTAGCTGTTAATATATGTTAAAAATGGGTTGCAAATGCTCAGAGACCTACTTCCCCTATGTTGCAGCAAGCTGATTTTTTTTCAGTTGAGGTAGGTTTTGGCAGGGATGCTATCTTTTGCTTTTTCTATTAACAGTCTCTATAAACAGTCTCATAAAGCATGCGTAAGTGTTAGATACAGGTGTAGATAGGTTTGGAAAAGACAGAGAACACAGGTCATAACAGAGATCTGTTCAGAGGCTAATATTTTAATGTCTTGTGTTTGAAATGACAAATTAAAGAAAATCTAAATGGAATTATTCTGTAAAAAAGGTATGGTTTGTGGAAAGTGAAAGCTGTTCTTAAGAGTAGGGAGTGACAAGGATGAAGTTTGAGACTTATGATTTGCCTTCTCAACTTACCTTTCTGTTAAGTCTTTGTCATCACACCACCTTACAAATCAAGTCCAAATGATTCCCTCCTAAGTGAGATTCTTCTCAGCTAGGATTCAGAGACAAATTTCTATAAGAGCTCAGGCCTCGTAGGGTTTAATGCACCCATTAAACACTGAAGAGGGCTTTAATTTTAATCTTCCAATGGTGAAGATATCACATTAAAATTTTGATTTCAGTTTTGTATGTAGCTTCTGCTCTTAAAGAGACTATTTGCTTAGTTTACACTGTTAAGATGCTGGTTTAAAGGAAATGAAATGTGGGATGCAAAAATTAAGCCATTTTCCTTTTTGCCTTGTTCATCCACAAAAGAAAGATTATATGTTTGAAAAATAATTGTGGCTTTTCCAGTTGGTGTATGATCATCACAAAATCTACTTCATGTCTTTTGACTTTCAAAGGGCTGCACATGAAACTGAACTGCATAGTAGTCAGTAGGGCATTCAGTATAGCAGTAGGCAGCTTTCATTCAAAATACAATAAGCAAACTTCAGAAGTTATTTGTAAATTTATTTTTTTAAATACAAGATTATAAAGTTTGTATGTGAGATAATGAAATCTTACAAGATAGCTGTAGGTTTTACAAGGCAACTGTACCATACTATAAAATGATAGTGGTTTTGCTGTCAATGGAAATATTTTGTTTATTGTGGTTTTTTTTAAAGTCTCTGAATTTATTAAACATCAAAGTCCTTTTACAGGAAAATTACTCATTCTCTCAAAGAAATCCAGAACTCAGTGAAGTCCACTTTATCTGAGTGTGAAAGAGTTATATTGTGATTAACAATATCAGTTTAGTTGGCTAATAGAGCCAGAAGAGGCAAAATGCCTTTTTTTTTTTTTTTTTTTTTTTTTTACACAAATGCACACAGACGTAACATACTAACTCTGTTAGGCAAGGAATACAAATAAAGGATCGTTGATCATAACTGAAAACACCGAGTCCCAGTTATGAGAAAAAACTATTTTCCAGTCACTGATTAGAGAAATATAGTGAATT
This sequence comes from Falco peregrinus, assembly GCF_023634155.1. NCBI lineage: Eukaryota > Metazoa > Chordata > Aves > Falconiformes > Falconidae > Falco > Falco peregrinus. The sequence continues at coordinate 86,600,439 of NC_073724.1, forward strand.
AAACACGTGTCACACTTCTCACTAATGAAGAAAGATTGATTTCTTTGTGATAGCTGCTTGGTCAGAGTCATAGCAGGTCATATGTTGGGTACCAGATGTATCCAAAGGCTGTTGGCTACAGAATGGAAATCTTTGGATTTGGTTTTGACTCTGAATGCAGCACTTGTTTCAGAGCCTGCTTGCTCTGCCTTTATAATCTGCTCACCTCCAATCTCCAGGCTGATCCTGACCTTAGACACTTTCTGACACTATGTCAGATACTATATTTACCGCTTCATAAATTGACTTCAGCCTTTTTACAACACATTACATTTAGATAACATCCAAATAGCTGTTGGACTTCCAAGGTAGCTAATTTGGGCATGGCATTCTTAGACAGAAGAAAAGAGAAGAAATTCTGAGAAGAACCAACCAGAATATTTATATGGTACATGATAATGAAAAGGACTCAAAAGTTCTCCTACTATATGACAAAAAATAGCAATAGGATCCATATGCAATGGTTAGGAGAAAGGCGTCATAAACGTTGTGTTAAATATTGTCATACAGATATATGTATACTGTTTCTGCTCTCAAGAATATGAAGGTTTATCGTTGGCAGAGGATTACCAAGTCAGGGAGTACTTAAACAACTGTATGTCTGTAAGGCAGTGGGGCCTGATGGGAATTAACTAATATAATTGCATTGATTATCTTTGAATAGTCATAGTGACTATGAGAGGTACCTGAAGGCTAGAAGACAAGAAATATCATTTCTATAATAAAGGGTAAAAGAAAGATTTGGGGAATCACAAGCTGGTCAGCCTCACCTCAGTCCCTGGAAAAATAGTGGAGAAAAACCTCCTGGAAAACTTTTCCAAACACAGGAAGGACAAGGAGATAACTGGAAGTAATTAGCATGGATTTATGAAGGCGAAATCATGCTTGACCAACTTGATAGACTTCTACAATGATGTGAATAGTTTGGTGGATGAGGGCAGAACTGCAGATATTGTTTACCTTGACTTCAGAAAAGCCTTTGACACTGTCTCTTATCATCATAGGCAAACTGACAAAGTGAGATTTAGATAAGTGGACAGCAAAATGGATTAAAAACTAGCTGAATGACTGGGCCCAGAAGGCTGTGATCACTGGCACAGAGTTCCTCTGGAGGTAATAGCTAGTAGTGTACCCCAGGATCAATCCTGGCTCCAATACTCTTCAACATCTTCATTAATTATTTGGACGATGGGGTGGAGTGAAGTCTCAACAAGTTCACAGATGAAACAAAATTGGGAGGAGTGGTTTATACACCAGACAGTTGTGACACCATTCAGAGGGACCTAAATATGCTGGAAAGAAGCCTTCTGAATTACAACAAAGGTAAATGCCAAGTCCTGCATCCGGGGAAGAATGACTCCATGCAGTATACACAGGAGGGCAACTGTCTGGAAACCAGCTTTGCCAAGAAGGATCTTGGGGTCCTGGTGGACAAGTTTACTACAAGCCAGCAATGCATGTTCACAGCAAAGGATGCCAACAACCTCCTGGACTGCATTAGGAGTGTTAGCAGCAGTTTGAAGGAGGTGATCCTTCCCCTCTATTCAGTACTGTTAAGGCTGCACCTGCAGGGCTGGGTTCAGTTCTGGGCTCACACTACAAGAAAGATACAGATTTAATGGACCAAGTAATGATCAATCAAAAATGATTCCAGGACTGGAACATCTTTCATATGAGGAAAGGCTGGGGGAGTTGGTACTTTTCAGCCTGGAGAAGGTTCAGGGGGATCTCATCAATGCATATAAGTACTTGAAGGGAGGGAATGAAAACAAGGGAGCCAGACTCTTCTCAGTAGTACTTAATGACAGGACACATGCAATGGACACAAAGTTCCATCTGAACATAAGAAAAAAATTTTTTACTGTGAGAGTGGTCAAACATTGGAATAGGTTGCCTAAAGAGGTTGTAGAGCCTCCATCCCTGGAAACAGTAAAAAGCCTAATTGGACATGTTCCCATACAACCTGCTGTAGCTGACCCTGCTTTGAACAGGGGGAGTTGCACTAGATGACCTTAAGAGGTCCCTTCCAACCTAAACAATATGGTGATTCTGATTTCCTGTCTCTAATATATTTAGTTAGTTACTTCATTGTTTATTTAATTCAGTGAGAAGTTAAAAAAAGCCATTGAGAAGAAATCTATTTGAAGATATGGAAAGGAAGACAGAAGAAAGAAATTAAACTTAATAGGCAAGAAGTGGCAGTAAGCATAAAGATAATTTAAATATTGCAATTAGAAGATTGTAAGGTGAGTGAAAAATAATGGTTTTAACATTAACTGGTTTTACTGATTTTCACTGGAGGAGTTAGTGAGACTGTGATAGTACTGAGGGCTCTACTTCTGTGAAGGAACACAGTGTATCGTGTCAGCTGAACACAGCAGTGAAGTCTCCAAAGGTTCACTGCAGACCTGTGAAACCTGTCAGTTTTGTCCTTCAGAGAAACTACAGCTTTTAAACTCTGCCCTTCTAAAGCTGGATAATCTGGCATAATAAAGAGTCTGTGAGACCTAACCACTAACTGCTTACAGGTTTGATAAAAGAGGCAGGAAAATGAAATCAGAATAGCCACTTGCCTTTTCAATCCCATTACAACCACCTTGTTTCTGCAGCTGGTCCTGTAACCTGCAAACAAGGTTTGATCGGCTTGGGATATGAGGGAAGAGCTGTGGGTATTGGGTACCTGGACTTCAGTAAGGCCTCTGACACTGTCTCCCACAAGGCCTTCATAGAGAAGGTGTGTTGGCTAAACGAGCAGACAGTGAGGTGGGTTAAAAACTAGCTGAATGTCTGTGCCCAGAGGGTAGTGACCAGCGGTGGAAACTCTAGTTGGAGGCCAGTGAGTAAAGGTGTGTGCTAGGGATCAACACTGGCTCCAGTCCTGCTTTACGTCTACTTTAATGACCTGAATGAAGGGTCAGAGTAAACATCAACAGTTTGCTGATGAAACAAAACTAGGAGGAGTGGTTGACATGCCAGAAGGGTGTGCTGCCATTCAGAGGGACCTTAAAAGGCTCGAGAATGGGCTGAGAGGTGTAAGGGCCTTTTCTGAGAAAAGGCTTTGTTCATTGTCTGGGTACCAGGTTGCAGAGTGATCATGCCACACCTGTCTGCAATGAGGGGTGTGCCCAAAGCCTCCCAATGAGGGGTGTGCCCAAAGCCTCCCACAGGTTAAATCCTGATCTGGGAAGAAAAGACCATGTCAGATGAGTATGGAGGGAGAAAAGAGCTTGGTGGAGTGTGAACTGGATGTAAAGGTACTTTGCTACACACAGGCACAATCTGGCACAGAACTTGGGTGGGTAAGTGATTGTATATAACTGGCACTTATGTATGCAATGGGGGGATCTCACTTGGAGTCTATGCCTTTATATGCCACAGAGAGGAACTTTATGAAATTGACCTAGAAGAAGTGTGAAGTCCTGTGTCTGATGAGGAAAAACTACATGCATCACCATATACTGGGGGCTGACCAGCTAGAAAATAACATGGGTGTCTTGGTGGACACCAGGTTGAACACGAGCCAGCAATGTGCATTGTTGTAAAGGCTAATAGTATCCTGGACTGTGTTAGGCAAAGCATTGGCAGCAGATTGCGGAAGGTGATCCTTCCCCTTTATTCAGCACTGGGGAGGCCATACCTCGAGTCCTGCATCCATTTCTGGGCTTCTCAGCACAGAAGACATGTGGACACACTGGTGACAGTCCAACAAAGGCTACAAGAGTACCTCACAAGTGAAAAAAAAGTTGAGAGGGCTGGGACAGTTCAGCCTGGAGAAGGGAAGACTCAGGGGGATATTATCAATATCTATAAAGAACTGAAAGGAGGATGCAAAGGGGACAGAGACAGGCTCTTTTCAGTAGTGTCCGGTGACAGGACCAGAGCAATGGGTACAAACTGAAACATAGGAGGTTCCTTCTGAACACCAGGAAACATTTTTTTACTGTGAGTGTGACTAAGTACTGGCACGGGTTTTCCAGACAGGTGTGGAGTCTTCATCCTTGGAGACATTGAAAATATGTCTGGACATGGACCTGGGTACCTGGCTTTAGGTAAGCCTGTTTGAGCAGAGGAGTTGGGCCAGAGGACCTCCAGAGGTCCTTTCCAACCTCAACCTTTCTGTGATTTTTGATTCTGTGAAGGTTCTCTGCCTTGTCTCAGACAAATGCTCTGGAACAGCCTAGCACACTCTAGTTTAAAATCACATTCAAAAAAATGTGGCCTACAAAAGTGTATTGTCTACATTAGATTGGCCCACATAAAAAACAAACCCAAAATTTTTTTGGTAAACCATTCTGTGGTCAAACATTAAAACCCAAAGATCTAGCATGAATAACTAAACTCAAACATCTGTCATGTCATAGGAAGACATCTTACACATCATCATCATTTACGGGTTTACAACAGCAATAGAGATTTTGTGAAAATGTGGTGGTTTCCTAACTCTACACAACAGTCTCACAGGCCTTAGAAGCTATGATTCTAGTAACAGTTCATGAACATTCAGTTTAAACTTGAACATCTGCTCAGTGCTACCATATATTTGTTACTCATTATTTGTTATCCGTTTGTTGTCCATTTGTTACTCATTATTCAACACCAACCATGTATATAAATACAAAAGAATGTAAGAACAGCTGTACTGGATGAGGCTGAAGGCCCATCTAGCCAATCTGTCTCCAGCAGCAGCTTAGAACAGATGGTGAGGGAAAGGGTAAAAAGAGCAGGGCAAGTATTACATGACTGTTTCCTTCTCCTTGCTTTCTGTAATCGGTGATGTAGGAACTTCGTGAGCCCAAAGATTTGTCTGCATGATAATGTATAATAGTCTATAGACAGATCTTTCAGCAGTTTACCTAATTCCCTATTGAACTCCAGGACATATTTTTTTTTTACTTCTTTGAAAATTAAACGTTGTAAGTTAATTGTAGGTTTTGTGGAAAATGTTTCTAAGCATTCCAACTAAAAATTCCACATGGCATCCCTAGTTCTGCAGCTATCAGAAATTCAGAATTATCATTTCCGATTAACCTTCTCAGTGTCACTCTTGATTAGATCAGCTCTACTCTTTTCCTTTACTTCTGTTGCAAAATAAGCAATTGTAATATCAGTTGTTTCTTCAAATGGAATCCATCCCAATACCAGGTAAGCTTTAGTGCATATTGTGCTAGTTTTAGTTCTAGATGTTGTAAAGGTGGGCTGACAAAGAATGCATTAAGTATGTAATTAAGTATGTGGACATATACTGAAATGGGTTAAGGATGTAATGCAGGGTTTCCTTTTAATTTTTCCTCCAGATCATTACTTTAGATTATTCCATTGAATTTTGTGTGAGACTTTTAAACACCTTTATATTGAGTGGCCTTCCCTGTGATTAAGAATAATTTATTTATGTTTACATAAATTATTTACATGGCTGGAAGATTTGGGGACCTTTTGATACACATCAGTCAAGTGCTCCTCAGTAACCTGGGTAGTCAAGAGTGTGAAAGCTCACCAATCACCAACTGGGCCAGCTCTGACTGTTTAACTGGGACATAACTTATCACCTGATAAACAGACCAGCTGTTTGAGGGAACACTTTCAGTCCACTCACCATTTGGTTCACTAGTTCATTTAACAACTGGTAGCTTGAAATAGCTAGGCAAGTACATTTTCACAATGAGAATATGTAATTATTCCAGCCTAAAGTCATACTCTAAAGCGTAAATACAGTGACACTGGGTTACCAGTCACTAGATACATGGTTTTATTATAAAAACCTATGGGCTGTACTAAATTTATGAGGAATCTAAATATGCAAAGCTACAGGTAAGCAAAGCTATTTAAATCTTGTGTGTAACTGCAGTAGAGTCTGGATCCTTGTGCTCTATCTCAGCTCCTGTGCGGTTTCTTGCTGCTGCTAGACTAGGACTTTCTGTTTTTAACTCCCTCTCATACTCTAATCTTTTCTTCCATATTGGTTCACGATTGCTATGCCAAATCAGTATCTGATGTCCAGACAGAGGTTCTGGACCATATGATGTCCACCACAATGCTAACTTTATTTCTCCCTTTTTGCGCTTGTCACTTGAATCTTCTATTTTGCTTTTTGCTTCTATTTGCTGCTTTTATGCAGATTTCAAGCTATCTTACTGTGGTCTGTACTAATACTGTATTAATATAAATAGAGTAGATTAATATTATATATATATAAATCTAAATACAAATCATATTATTTTTATTACAGATAGAACTTCTGTTCCTAATTTCTCATCTAGCAGCTAACCAAGCGTTGATTCTGGGATCCCAACTTTCCCTTGTTTTATTCAATGCTAGGTGAACAAAAAGAGTCTAGTAGTCACTTAGGATCTTTGAGTAAGAAAAGAAAAAATATCTGTGAAACACAAAAACGTATATAACTAAATTCTCAGCGTTCATGATGCATTATTTTTACCCTGCAAGATGGATAATAATTCTGAAGCCTTTTAAGCCAGATATTAAAATAGTCTATGTAAATACCTATAAAATCAAGTCAGTAGAGAGTACATCTTGAAAGCACTAACACTCATGAAAACCTTGGTGGTCTGTTGCTATGTGATTTGGTTTCTATGAATTCTGCAGAGCTTTTTTTTAAGTTTTATTATATGGCTAAAGGCAGGCATAATCTTGAATAAGCTCACAACTGGGAGACAGGAATAAAATAATTTTTAAAGTTTGGATAAAATATTAAAATATAAAAGGAAAAGCAAACACATGTATAATTCCCAGGATAGTTTGGAATATTCTCTCTCCCAGGTTTCTAGAAGAATGTTTATTCAGTAGTCAGCATTTGCTTACATTAAAAATCTAAAGCTGACAAACAACTCCAATTGCATGGCCACATGTTAATGCACTATGACTATTTCTGGGTGGAAGGAATAAAAGTCTCCAATTTACAGGGATATTTCCAGAAACCAATGTGGGAGAAGCTTTTGATTTGCTGTTCTACAACTTTATAAATCTGTTTGATATTTGGAGCTTTCCCTAACCTTATTGTTAATAAGTTTACCAAAGCAAAGCAATCAATTAAGCCAGTCTTGCATTTGTTCTGTAAGTCAATAGAGGTACTTCATCAGGGTGTTTATATCTATACATGACACTGTTTACCCCAGCACTGTGTTGAATTCCTGCACCAGGACCATCAATTGTTTACTAACATGGATACCACAGGATCCTGGATAGGAACTCCATAATCTCTCCTCAGGTACATGATTAAGTAGCAAATGACACCCACCAGCATCTGGTGAGCTGTCAGGTGCCAGAAGGTGTTTGTAGTGGTAATTTGGCCATCTGCAATCTGTGTTGTCAGTGCATTGTAAATTATCACTGTCTTAGGCAATATTAACTTGCAATGTTCTTCTGACATTTCTTCAGTGGATTGTGAAGCAGACATATGGTACAAAGTACTTCCTGGCTGGCTCCTCCCACCTTTCCAATAGCAGTGGCTTTTGTTGTTTACCAGTAAAAGTACTGTAGATCGTGCTCAGACTTCTCTTCAAGCTACTTTAACATTAATATTGCTCAGGTACTTATACCCTGTTTTAGGTATTCTGAGACACTTTTGTGACACACTTCCATGTTCTGCAGCACACATAGGAACATATGGCCTACTGTAATTATATATTTTGCAAATTACTTAGCGATTATACCTGAAGTTACCAAGTAGTTCAAAAGCAATTACCTTGTAACTTGCTTTCAGGTTCTGTAATAAGGCTTTCAGTTTCTATGGAAAAATAACTAGATAATTATTTTGTGGTTATATGGTAATTAAACAATTACTTAATTAAGATTTTTATTTTATTTTATTTACAAAACAATGCATCTAGCTAGCAACTACTGTGCCAATGTTAACTAAAACAGCCAACATATATTTTTGAATTATGGAGCTTACAGAAGAAATGTCAGACAACCCTTGATGTTTGTTTGGATCCTTATTGCTACATATTCTTATCAGATCATCTAAAAAGTACTTTTTTTTTTTTAGAATTTTTCTTTGCTTTTTGTAATATGTTTTCTCATAAAGTGAATATCACACCTAGAAACCGCATAGAATTTAGAACAAAATAACAAAGATAGGAATCCTCTAACCACTCATTTGCAGTGGAAAACTTAACTGACCATAACGCGGATATATTAATGTAACATTGCAACTAGAGGAAAAATTACCTGATGGATGCAAATACTTTTTTATTTTTAGACTAACAGCTTCTAATATGAAGGAGTAGAATGAGAAGATAGGAGTCCTAATGACAAATACATTGTGCATTTATTTAATGGGAACTGAGCAGTTCAGGGAATTGTTAATAGTATTCAGGAGCTTTCATCACTGTGTCGCTAGGCTTGAATCTGGCCCAGGTCTGCAATGACTGAAAATCATTACAATTTGATAGTTCTTCAGTGCCCTATGCAAAATGAATGATGTTCTTACTCTGAAACTGATGGTCATTATAAGAAATTACTACCCACTGGAGAAGAACAAGATAGATAAGTAAAAGTATGGTAGAAAAGGAGGTTATACAAATGTAAAAGAAGGGGTTACATGAGGTGTATTAATTAGTGAATATTAATAATATTAATGCGGACATTATCAAAAGCTTTCTATCTGAAACATTTTATTTAGGACAATGAGGTGTCGTCTTTTTCCTCTCTACTTTGCAAAAAAAATTCTAAAAAGAATTATGTTTTTTTGTCCTCATTAAAAACAAACCAGTCTGAAAATCTGGTTTCATTAGTTTTAGCACCATAATCCAAGCTAATAAGCAAACCTACAATTGTTCCTAAACCTATAATGTTAGTTCAGCAAAATGGAATTAGCACTCAACTGTATTTGGAACAGTTAATACTACTTGTAAATCTGGCATATTTGAATGGTGTCAAAGATGAAATAACACCTCACCAAAACATTCCTTCATTCATTTTCTTTTTATTTCTTTCACTCATTCAATGCAATAGAAATTATCTGAAAACATATTTGTATGATTTTTTTTCCTCATTTTTGTGTGGCTTTTATTTTCCTTTTGCAGTTTTGCAACTTTTTAACACTGTAGAAATTTTAAACATTGTAAGAGTAGTAATTCTGTCTACTGATAAGTAAATAACATGTTCTACACATCATTTATTATCATTTATTCTGTGGTAAAGACAGAGGAAAAGTGAAAGAAAGAATGCATATAAATCAGAGTTATTAATTCCATTGGGAAAGAAAAAAAGAATGACAAGAAAAGAAAATGGTGTTGCACTTGAAACGCTGAAAAATATAATCAGCTTAAATATTTCAATGTTTCATGAGGATTTTCCTTATTTCCATCCATCGCTATGGAGTGCTTTGCTGAAAGCAGATCAGCAGTTTCTTCATTAAAAAGTTAATTTACCAAATAAGAAAGAACACAAAGGCAGAAATTATGCACATGCATAAAGTGAACTCAATGGGCGTTACTTATTAAGATTTGTATGGTTATCTATATGCTTAGTACATCATGGAATGAACATTGTCATATCAAATGACATTTTATTATTCCTTACTCAGTAAGGTGTCTTCTCCCAAGTAACAAGTGATAAGACAAGAGGAAATGGCCTCTAGTTGCACCGAGGGAGGATATTAGCAAAAAACTCTTCACGGAAAGTGTTGTCAAGCGTTGGAACAGGCTGCCCAGGGAAGCGGTTGAACCACCATCCCTGGAAGTATTTGAAAGACATGTAGATGTGATGCTTATGGATATGGCTTAGTGGTGGACTTGGTAGTGTTAGGTTAATGGTTGGGCTCAATGATCTTACAGGTCTTTTCCAACCTAAACAATTCTATGATTCTATCTTTCATTTCCTCCTTAGCCTGTCTATAAGCATTTCCATACAAGCTCCTTCAAATTCATTAAAAGAGTAAACCAACAGTCCAATTTTCTTCCAGAGTCCAACAGGGGGTAAAACAGCAAGGGGAAAGTAAACTGTCTTACTCGTATAGAGATATTTTCTCTGCTATGGTGCTTCATCTGTATAGGGGTTGTACCTGGAGCTCTGCTATTGTACTCATACTCGCAAGATATGTAGGTGGAATGGTTCACAGCAGTAGCTCTTAAACCTTCCACATATAGGTCAATATCTGTGCCTTCACAGAAAAGGTAAGGGTAATGTAAGTTTTTTACCTTCCAGAGCTGATGTGCTGACTTTCCCCAGATTACTCCCAGAATTTAACTCAAAATGTTCAAGTAGCATAGTAGCAAGAGCTCAGTTAAAATAGAAGAAATGAACAACAACAAAAGCCATGCCATATGTTAAATTCTTCTTTAATTCTTGGGAAAAAGCAGAGAGCACAATTAGTAGGGAATTACTGCTTTCATTTGTTCTTCAGTAGCTAATGGACTCAAAGCAACATGGAACAGTTCACTTTCTAAAATCCATTTCATACAGACAGAGAATTTAATATAGATATGTGGGAATATCATTGATTACACAGACTCCAATGGGAATCTAAATCATAAATAAATCCTTTATCATTATATTATGCTTTCTTACAAGGCTTATAAAAAGCTATCCTATAGAACACATTACGTCAGGATATTATAGTCAAATATTGTGGTTTTTTTTAAGACTGTAGATACATTTGACACAAAGAATTGTGTCAGATACTGCATTGAATAAAACAAATCTGCCATTAGTAAAACTTTATATAACATAATTCTTTTAAGAGGAAGACGGAAAGATATATATGAATCTAATAAATTTTCAGAATTTTATTTAATTCCTCTAAAGGAAGGTGTGCTTGCATATCTTTGATATTTCCAGAAGCATTTAAACTGGTAGACACTACAGGAAGAATTTCTGTTTTCCACTTGTATTTGTAGCTGTATTACTGAGGCCCAAAATTTGATAACGTGAAGGAAAACTGATTATGACAATTTTAACTACTTAGAGAGAGTATGGAGATTAAAGGAAGCTACATTTTCAAGAACAACTTGTGCAACCTTCTGTTGATCAGTGTTCAAACTGTGGGTAAATTCAACTCTTCAGAAAAGAGATAGTGCCATCAGTGCAGCAAACAAAATATACCTGAAGTCAATCCAGCTGCATTTATGTAATTTCCTAATAACCTCAGACTTGTGCAATTCAGGCTATATTCAAGTAATTTACTTCCCATGAACAAAGGTTGAATTCAGACCTACTGTGCTATCTCAGTTAAAACAATCTATTGATGATTTGTATCACCTCCTCTCTAGAATACTGGGCCCTGGCTACAGTAAATGAGAAGAATATTAAGAACTGATACTATTCACAACAAATACATTCATTTTTGTTTTGATCTAATATGCAGCACACAAATTACGAATGCATCAGGTGTGTACCATTATAAAAAATATTCTTCTAACTTCATAGCAGATAATTATGCTGATACCTGCACTGAATGATGGCAAAAAACCATGCCACTGCTTACAACTGTCAACCTAATCAAGCATTTCTTCTTGCATTTGATTACATATCAGGGATGTGCCAAGTGATGACATGTACATTCTATGGTATCCTCTTAATAACTGTAATAGCTATAAGCTGGCTAACTTTTGCTACATTAGCTCACTGAATAGGTGTTCACCTGAGAAAAACAAAACCCTTTGCTTAGTCAGAGTTTTGGGAAAGGAAATGTCAGTAGATTCCTCTTTCTTGTAGTCAATACAGTGATTCTAGCATTAGTGAGACTCTGTATCACTGGGGTATCAACAATACCAGGTATTTCAAAGGAATGTTAATGAACATATTGAGATAATGAAAAGGAAATGAAGTACTTTTTATTGAATTTTCTAAAACAGCTCTAAGAAATATTGTATACAGTACAACCTTTTCAATTAAACAAATGAGCAGCTTCTATTAATGGAAAACAGTATATCATTATAGATTAATAGGACTTAATAATTGTTTGGACATTGTTGTTAGGATAATAAAGAACCTGACTGATAAAACATGCTCCTAGGAAAGATCCTGGCTGTAGAGCAATAGGTTGGAACTGGCCTATAGGAGGTGCTCTTGGCTCTCCTTAGTGATGAAAAAATACATTTTGAAAATTTATCCTCAGTCTGTGACTTCAGACTGCATCATGTTTTAGCTATATAGAGAACGTGAGGAGCTGTGCTTTACATCTTCTGTTTAACAAATCACAGCTAGTTGGATTTTCTGAAGTCCAGAGTGTTGGCTTTTTCTATAGCATTGAAACCTAAAGATGAAATCTTTTACAGAGATACATAACGTATTAAATCATTCATTCTTTCCGTTGGCTTTTTTTTTATTGGATCCTGCTAAATCTTACAAACATTGAAGGGTGTACTACTTCTAATTTCTTAATTTCATGTTAAACATATGTTCAGGTTTCAGCTGGGAGAGAGTTAATTTTCTTCTTAGTAGCGGGTGCAGTGCTGTGGTTTGGACTTGGTGTGACAGCAGTGCTGATAAGACACTGCTGTTCTTCGTGGCTGCTAGATAATGTTTGTACTAAATCAAGGACTTTTCAGTTTCTCGGGCCTTGCCAGCGAGAGGGCTGGAGGAGCACAAGAAATTGTGAGGGGACACAGCCAGGACTGCTGACAAAAACTAACCAAAGGGATATTCCGTACCATGGGACATCATGCTCTAAACTGGAGAGGGTGGCCGGGGCCTGTGGATCCTTGCTCAGGGACTGGCTAGGCATCAGTCGGCTGGGGGTGAGCAGTTGTATTGTGCATCAATTGTTTTCTTTTCTCCCTTCCCTTTGGATTTCATTCCTCTCCCCCTCTGCCTTATTTTCATTATGACTGTAATTGTTATTATTATTATTGCTCCTTTTTTTTTTATTTGAATTATTTAATTGTTCTTATCTCAACACTCAAGTTTTACATTCCTTTCTGATTCTCCTCCCCAACCCTTTGGGTAAGGGAGGAGTGAGCACGCGGCTGCATGGTGTTTGATTTCTGTCTGGGGTTAAACCTCAACAACACATTATTCATGTTTACCTCATATTCTACTGGCACAGAGGAAGGGTCAGTGTATGTTTTGGGAAGAAATAGCCCTGTTACTATAAACAAAAGGGAATATATGCATAATTGAGGATAGCACTCGGTATCAAATATGCTCTGCTGTTAGATCACTTTACCATACAATCATGATTCATACTAGGCAAAAGACTTGCAAGTTGAAGACTCAGTGGCTGTCACAGACTGTATGTAGCTCTGCCATACAGCACGTGAATTTCTGAGGATAGGTGTGCTGAATACTATGAGGCATAGAAATTTAAGAAGAAAAAGGAATTAAAATAGGTTTATTGTGCTAGACAAAAAAATCCTTATAACTATTCCCAGTCTTTCATATTTTAAAATTCTACAGCCTAAAATGAGCAAACTGACTCAAATGTCCTTGACATTCAAAAGCTCCCCTAAATAAACTCATTGTCAGGTATGATACATTTTCTTAAATTACAGTCTTTCGGTGGATATGTCAATAATACCAGCTAACTCCGATTCATGGGGAGAAAGCAAGCGCTTTTGCTAAAAGATTCAAGGCAAAAGCACAAAACAAATCATTGATTTCCATGCCCTGAGAACTAACCTGACAACTAATTTCTCTTCATGTTCTTATTTGGTTCTTTTCCACCCTTTCACAATAAGACAAGAGTAGAATATGCAGTCATTCATTGTTTGAAATAGTTGTTGACTCCAGGGAGTGTAGATTCTTATTTAAGTATACTACGTAAAAACTCCTTGACTTCCTGTCAGCCCTTCAGTGCATGTTTTAAAAATATATGCCTTTACTCGGGCTAAGGAAATAGTTCTGTAAAGTAGCAGACTCCATAGTTGGGTTTTTTTATTATTATTATTATTATTATTCTTTCTTTCTTTTTTTAACTAACTACACTACCAGACTCCCCTTCTTTCAAGCTGTGTCAGTGAAGGTTTAGGACTTTCACCATATACTTATTAACAAGTAGGTGGTATTTCTGTTCTTTGGGAAACACTGTTTTGGACATAATCTATAGAAAAAACTGTGACTTCATGGTTCACATCATTGCAATACAGCGTGCCACAGCAGAACTCTCAAAAAAAGTGTTTTAGATATTATTTTTGAGCTTAGTAGCCCAGGGCACATTTCTTATATAAATACAAATATGAAAACTAAATAATGATTAAACCTAAATATTTAAGATGAAACGATAAATTCAGATAATTAATTTCAATAAAATTTGTTTAAAATAGTTTCTGAAAAATCCATCACATTAATACTGCTTTATGGTCCTTGTGAATGACTGATTTCTTTTTGTGATTCAGGTTTTCTGGGACTGGTGATGCTTTACTGAAAAAAAACCCTCTTTTTTGGATAAAGAACTTCATGAAAGTTTTTTGCAATAACTTGTTGAAAGTTTCTGAGTGATAAACCATGCTAAAACATCCCCACTACTAGAAGTAGTACTGAAAACTAAACAGCTATAGAGCAGAGGTTCTGCACAGAAAACAAAGTAAGTACTTGAAGGTAATAAGAAGTGACAGTGAATGTTACAGCACTGTCCAAGTTTTCTGTAGCTGATAGTTACTGATTATGAGCTAATGCACAACATGAACTTTTGTATGTGAAAAATAAATGTGTGCAAATTAAAATGTACCTTTTTGTACTGGCAGGATGGCATGCTTATATGTTTCTGATTAACTCTAACAATGGAGAGCCTATTGTATGCAAAAATATAACTTAGAACTGGAGCCTTGATCTTGCAATCGTTAGTCAAATCAAAGTCAAATTAATTTCAGCAATCAAACCTCAGAAAAAGCTGAGCAGTGTTGTGGAATCTGTTACGGTATGTTACTGTAACTTTTCTTTAAGGAGGTTTTAGTTAAACTCTTACATGTAATGGAATGCAATGTCTAAACCGATTTGAGATACAGAGCACAGGGACAGAGACTTGAATATAACTTAAGCCTTCTCACCTCTACCATTTTTCCAGGGCAAATATATAGCAAAATAAGGATCTTAGTATCTGAAGAAAAAAATATTTTTCTTGGTGTCTAGGAGCCAACAGGTGATACAGAAAGCATCAAGGAAGCTTCAAAGCATCAGTGCTCCTAAAAAGGTAAGAAAGAGAGATTTGGGTTGATTATTCGCTTAAAAAAACCTCCTGCTATAGAACTGTTTCTTCTTGCTGAATTATGCCTGTATTTGGATAATTCACCTTGTACATTCATTGCAAATAAAATTACTGATTCCCTTAAAAACATATATTAGTATTTCAGCATTTCTCCTTACAAAGAAAATATTGATATGTGACAACATTTTGACAAAGCATGCAAACTAAACAGGGATTTAATGGAATAATTGAAAGATGAAAAAAGGATATAATGAAAAAATATTTTTTCCATTAGTATTGTTAAGTAAATATTTGCATAAAATTAGTCATGTAGTCATAAAGCTAACTGGCTTAATTTAAACATTTTTACAGTTTTAAAAAATTGAGAATATATAGACAATGCAAAGACATAAGTTACTCAGAAGCATACATCTTCTCCTCTTCTTTTACTCCCAAAAGACATGATTTGCATCCTGAGCTAAATATAAAATTTATTTTCAAAATTCAAAAGGGGTTATGCATGCAGCATTTGCTTTATATAATAGAAACCAAGGTTACAAAAGAGAAGTCAAATTCAAAAACTTTGATACAATTTATTACTTGAGCTTGGAAAATTACTCCCTCAATATCCTTAAACATTAAAAGGTTTTACTGCTATTGCGAGAATACTCCCTTTGCTTTCACACTTCATGATTATTCTGGCTGATATAGCCCACTCACAACGAATGGGTGAAGACTAAATCAAAGGAAGCCAAGGAATGAACAACAGTTTCAGAAAATTCTCAAGAACTTTTGAATGCATGAGTATTTGCTCACTTTGGATATATGAAATAAAAACCTTGAATTTGCAGGACATCTTCTAACTATTACAGTGATGTACACCAATCTGAAACTTAGGGTGGAAAGTGCATGTACTACATAGGATTTTATTATTATTGTTATTACTATTCCTGATAATTTGATTTCAAACATTACAGTTAAGCAGAAATATTCTACAGGATTTATGTGCCAGACTGAAACAGCTTGAATGTGAACTGTTTATAACTGGCCACAAACTAGCTACAGAGAAAGAATTATTCACAGGAATTATTCACTGAATGATTGTGAATAATGAGCTAATTTAGGAAAATCACAATCTGTTCATGGACAATTTGTGAGCTGAAGAGAGTTAAAATTCATCAACTAAATTATTTGTTATAAATTATTCACCAGGCTCTAATGAGCACCCAAAAATATGGCTGCTTATCTGAAACTTATTCAAATTATCCAAAATGTTTCTGCCTGTATAAGGAGGCCAGAAATATTCTTTTGTACTTTTGAATATTTCCTGATAGTGTTTTCATTTTGCTTATGTTCCAAGTTAAAATTTGAAGTATAGAACAATGCAAAACTAAAAGATAATAAAAAGGAGGAAAGAAACTTTATTTTCACATCTAAAAAATATTTTCACTGATTTTAATTCAAGCTTGTGCTGAAAACATACTACCGTTTAGTGCACTATTTTAATGCAGAAGTTTACACTTTTGTGGTTCAGCCTTCTGATTCTGAAATATCTAATAAGACTGACCGATCAAAAATGTTATTGGAAAATAAATGTCTATATTTTGTATTCCCACCAGTGTTAATTCAACTTTCTAAGAGAAAGATGCTTCACCTGTTGCTGTCTTTGTCCTTAATAATACTGCTTTTACTGTATCTTTTCAGTCACTCACCACAAAAACAGTGAATACATCATTTTTCCTCTATATCTAGCAAAGCTGAGAAATGTTTTAGTAATCTGTGAATTTTACTTACATGTGTGATTTACAATGGCTATTGAAAATAATGACATATTTTCATTACAAACATTACAAACAATATTGTTCCTCAATTTCAACTATATGGATCAGCCTAACTGCTTAAAGTGTGTTAGCTGTTACATAGAGCACAAGCACTCTGCACATTTCATGCCCGTGCCACTGTGTCTGCAGTCAGCTGTGAACAAGCACAACAAGAAGTAATATTCTAAATACTCTGAGGCCAGACTTGAAAATTACTGAGGACAGTGAAGAGATTTTTATTGATTTTAAAGGGAACTGGATAAAAATTTTGGATGTCAGTTGTGGTGAGTTGACCTTAGCTGGCCACCAGGTGCCCACCAAGCCATGCCATCACACCTCTTACTCAGTGGGACAATGGGAGAAAACAGGAAGAAAAACTCATGGGTCAAGGTAAAGACAGTTTAATAAAGGTAAAGGCTGTTTGTGGAAGCAAAGGAAAAAAGAAAAATAAAAAGATTTATTCTCCACTTCCTACCAACAGGCATTGTCCAGCTACTTCCTGGGAAGCAGGATCTCAATGTGCATAGCAGTTCCTTTGGAAGACAAACACCTTAGTAATGAATTCCCCCTCACTTTCCCTCATTGCTTTTATTGCTGAGCATGATATCATATGGTATGGAATCTCTCTTTGATCAGTTTGCTTTTGATCAGCTGTCCTGGGGGTGTGTGTCCCCAGTCTCCCACTCACTTTCAGTCTACCCATCCCAGGTTGGAGAGACAGCCTTGATGCTGTGTTATTACTGCTCAGCAGTAGCCAAAACAATGTTGTATTACCAACAGCATTGTAGTTACAAATAAAAAACACAGCACTATATGGACTTCACTGGAGAAAGCAACTCCATTCCAGCCAGATGCAATACTGCAATTTATCTTACATAGTTTTAGCCAACTAACAGTAGAGCAATTCATTCAATGTAATATTCTATAACTATAATTTTACCTTTGGGCTAGTCACCATAGGCTCCCTTCATACTTAGTAATAAGAAAAAGGCACGTTAAAAGGCTGATTTGTCAGACCTGTTTTAGATGTCCTTTCTGAGTGT
Source organism: Falco peregrinus (assembly GCF_023634155.1). NCBI lineage: Eukaryota > Metazoa > Chordata > Aves > Falconiformes > Falconidae > Falco > Falco peregrinus. Next base: position 86,618,423 of record NC_073724.1, read on the forward strand.
AAGATTGATTACCTTAAAGGAGCACGCACAACTCTACAGTGTCTAGAGAAGGACTCTGGATTGATTATCTCAGACCTAAACATCTAACTTCTAGACACCTATGATAAAGGACATGTGTCTTACTATAAGCTGAGACTGTAGATTTCTTAACTCTTTTCCTGTAGTCAGTGGAAAGAGAAAGAGGCTTATCTAGAAAATGACTTAAGAGTTTACCTGGTCTGACTAACATCTGAAGAGGTAGTTTTATTTCTATATTGACCTTATGGTAACATGACTGCTAAATGAGAAGCTTCAGCCATATATAGAAAGATATATAAGAGATATATTAGATATTATAAGAGAAAAATGGGGTAGAAACATCAAGCGTCAAGGAGTCTCAGCTAAGTTTCTAAAGTCTGTTAAGTGAATGTGGGTCTTAGTAACTGAACTTTGATGGCATTGGTGGATTTTTCTTTCCATGAGATTGCACACACAATATTTTTCACTTGTTCTTCTGTGGAAATTACGTAGCAGACCTCTGGGAAATTTGGAGTTTTCTACCCACCCACCCCCATCATACTTTAAACCTGGCTGGTAATTAAGTACCACTCAGACACTCACTTACTCTGCCCCCTCCCCGAGAGGGATGGGGAGGAGAGTTGGAAAGGAATATAAAATTTGAGGGTAGACATAAGAACAATTTAATAATTCACATAAATTAAAAATAAAAGAACAATAATAACAATGACGACAATAACAGTTACAATGAAAAGGGGAAGGGAAAAGAATAAAATCCAGAGGGAAAGGAAGAAAGGAACAGGTGGTGCGCAATGCAACTGCTCACCACCTGCTGACCGATAACCAGCCAGTCCCCAAACAATGATCTGTCTGCCCTGGGCAACCCCCCAGCTATATATACCTGGCATGACATCCCATGGTATGGAATACCTCTTTGGCTGGTTCGGGTCAGCTGACCTGGGTGTGTCCCCTCCAGCATTTTTGCTAGCAAGGCCTGAGGTACTGAAAAGTCTCACATCAAAGCCAAAATACAGTACCACACTAGCTCCTAAGAAGATAATTATGTCCATATCAGCAGAAACCAGGACATCTCCCAAACTAGAGTGAGAAGGAAAGAGGCTCACTGCAGCGATTACATATATATATGTCTATATACTAATGCTAGGACACTGTTCTAATACTCAGAGTGAGCTTCAGATTAAGGCTGGCATTCATTTTTCTGTCTTAGTCACCTAAATGTAGGATGCCTAATACTGAGATTGTTTTCTATAAACCATCCATTTTCACCAAAGTGAAACAAGTCTTATCAAAGTACAGAACATGTCATGGTGAAATCAGAGGCAGGTGGATAAAGGCTCTGCTGATGTGCTTAATGTTGACTCAGTATCTGCAATGGTATAGGAAATCTAGGGTAATAGTTTGGATTTAGATACCTACATTTGGAGTGATGGCATTTGTCTTCCCAAGTAATTCTTACGTGTGATGAAGCCCTGCTTCCTGGACATGGCTGAACACCTGCCTGCCAATGGGAAGTAGTGAATGAATCCTTTGGTTTGCTTAACTTGCATACATGGCTTTTGTTTTACTTATTAAACTGTCTTTATCTGAATGCACAAATTTTCTCACTTTTACCCTTCTGCTTCTCTCCCCCATTCCACTGGTGGGCAGTGAGGGAGTGGCTGTGTGGTGCTTAGTTGCTGGCTGGGGTTAAACCACAACAAGTTGTGAAAACAAAGATTAATTTTAATGTCATGATTGCCACCCTGGGAAATTGCTAGACTTTTTTGAATGTTTAGTTTTTATTGAAACTTTCAAAAATTGTGACAGAAAAGCTGAAATGTTGGGGGTTTTTTGAGCAATAAAAATATTTCTTTGCATTGAAATGCAGAACAGCTGGATGAAAAACAGTAACATAGAGGGAAGCTGAAGTATGGAAGTGTTAGTGAAAATAAAGTTCTTTTTCAGAACAAGAAAGAATTTTCAAAGTTTTCCAGAAAGAAAAAAAAAAAAAAACAAAACCCACAAAACCAAACAGGACAGCTTTTTCCAAGCTCCAGCTCTTCTGATTCAGTTGTGATTTTTATTTCTAAGTTAGATATTGAGGAACAAAAGAACGGAGTTGACTGCAACCCATATTAATAAAATTGAGAGCCACTTTTCCCAGATTTATAGTAGATCCACAGTTACAGATGTTGAACCCGTAATAAGAATACTTTATTCATCTTTCGACAAAATGAAAACAACAGCCCCACTTTCAATTATCTCATTTCTGCTTTGATCTATATTTAATTATAAATAACTATATAAGAAAGGATGAACCACTGGTTTAGTAACAAACTGAAATTTTGAGAGATAAAAGTTCAATCTAACTGCCATATTTTACTTAAGTAATCTATGATAAAATTGTTTTTTTTCTATCACTAATTTCCCACCTTTAAAATGAGACTATTGACACTTCACAAGGGCATTATACAGGTGAGTATTCTGTGCCATTCAGATATTATTGTGATAAGGCAAAATAAAGATAGATAGATAAGGGTTTCATAATGGAACATTTCTACAGTAACTGCTCAGTATCACTGTTCCCACCTGGATTCTCCAAAATACATCACTGTCTACTAAATCTCATACTCTCTAATGTGCCAAAGATGAATAAATAAGATAAAGTACCTTTCAGTGAGTAAGCCTTTATGTGGTATTGCTTAGAGCCTTGCAAGCTTTTATGTAACACTTTTCCACTAAAGTAATATTTATATCCAACCGTTTCCATTTTGTGGCTTATTGGTCAGAACTCTACAGTTAGCATCTCTACAATTCCTTTTTTTAATTGGACAAGGTGAAGATTTCTGGAAATAAGTAAAAAATGTTTCATCTATATTTACTCTTTATTATCAGCAGTATAAATGGAGAAGACCTCAGATCCTGGTGTATTTTACAAAGGCACACAGAGGTATGTGCTCTGTAATAGAATTCATTTTATATATACATACACTTGACTTTACTAGACAATGACTATTGAAAGATCAACATGTTAGTGACCACAAATTGTTTTGTAACAAATAATGCCTAACTTTTTTCCTTAAATCTGTCTAATGAATTTTGCTGTAACAGTTTCATTTCAGTAACTCTGATACTGGATAAGCTCATCATGATTATGTTTCAGAAAGCTGTAATGGTGATACATTTTTCTATTTGCTTTAGGATGATGTGTATGTAAATGGACTAAAGAAAGCTAAACTTTAATTGCAAAAGTTAATTATGTAATGAAACAGTAGATAAGTTTATTCACTTTGAGTTCAATTAAAACTGTAATTTTTCAATACAGTTGGGCTGATGCTACAACTTTAAAACAATGTGAAAAGGTCACATGCACCTTCCAGGTCCTGTGCTGCTGATTTTGCATATCACAAAAAATATATAAATAATGGGAAAATTACCATCTCTTTAGCTGGAGATAGATTGTACTTACCTAACTACCTCCAAATGTCAGTTCTATAATATCTATCTATCTATTTAGGAAAGTGTTATTTTTTATTTTTTTTTTTAACCTTGCAAGTAGTGCAGTAGCTGCAAACCCAAGTGTTCAACAGTTTGAGGTCCACCACATGTAGAGGTTGTGCAGCTGTATAGGCACATTTGAGAACTGGGACAAAATCAGTGGGCAACATGAAAATATGGATTTATTGAAAGTACATTCAGGTCAATGTTTACAAGCTATTACATTATATGTATTAGGTCACAGTCCCCTAGTGTGTTACATAGTTGATCTCACTATCTCCACTGAATTCAAAGGAAAGGCATGAATGCACCAGATGTCTATTCTAACCTTGGATTACGTCTTCCTACAAAGTTTTATGTCAGCGATGCTAGCATGAATACATATGTTCTGTTTTATCCTGCCTATAGTAAATATTTGGATGTATCCAGGGCTTAAGTTAGATTTCTCCCTTTATTCCTGAAAAACCTACAAATGACACATTTTGTTAGTTCTTCCACAGGTGTTGCTGGCCATCAGGCAACTGATTCTTTACATAGGATCTTACCTGGATTTCCAACTGAATATCAGGTATTTGCAGTGGCTCATCAGTTAAGTCACTTACAAGTTAATGACTGTGTTTTCATCTTACAGTACTTTGCTTTCATTACTGTGACTAGGCATGAAGCTGCTTTGATTCTGTTCTGTCTTAGGAGAATGCCTTACCTGTATGGATTATGCTAGTTTTAACTATGTCTTCCATACAAACTTCAGAAAACATAACTTAAATGGGTTACAGCTTTATCCTCAAAAATGCCAGGCCATGGAAGGACAGGAGCTTGGATAAGGCTTGAATGATATATTACCTCTTTCAACAGGACTGTGCAGGTTAGAAAGGAAGTATTCCAAACAGAATTTACCTAGTTGGTATAAGTCCCTTCTCACCCTGCAGTTCACTTTATATAATGCTGAGCTTGTTTGCCAAGTGCAAATAAATTAGCCTATTAAGCAGTAACAAGTCTCCATACCTCCACTATGTACAGATCAGCACAGGAAAAGTTTGCCCCTTATATCACCTTACAGAATATGTCCAAATGACATAAGAGAACAATGTCAAAAGGGGTGACTGAAGAGAAGTAGCCACCTACCAGGATAAGTGAATTCTCTAACTCTAGCAGTTGTCGACAGGTTGGGCTTTTTGACCTACCGCTCAGCATGCTCTTTACAAGCTGCCTCAGCAGTAATTTTTAGAAGGGTTTTGTTGGGTGGTTTTTTTTTTTTCCCCACAGCTCTCTTAATAATGGTTTTCTTACAGAGCTTTAAATTTAGGTGTGACTTTAGGTGGAGAGTTTTTGAAACACTCACTGCTAACCTAAGTTCTCATGCTGGGTTAAGTAGAAATATAATTAAAACAATAAAGGAACTGCTAAGAAATCTTAATATAGCTTAAGAACTCCAAGGAGAGAACAGGCCTCCCATTACAAACCTTTAACAGGAAGAGTATATATTTTTACTTTAAGGAATATATAAACATAGACATCTGCAAAAACATTTTTCGCTCTCTAAACTTCCCTTTAAAATCTAAATTGAGTTTAAACAAAATTATCCTATCAGTTCCACCCCATTTAATAGAAATGTCTAAGTGAGGAATGGACATACCGAGTTTCTTTGCAGTTGATACAAATGAGGGACCACAAAGGGATGAATTATAAAAGGAACTGAATCACCAAGTATAAAAGCATCTGTACATATTTTAATCATACTAGAAGCCAGGGATTCTACACCCCTAACTTGACTGTTTAAAGGTGGCATCCCTTTAGAGTCTTTTATGGGACTCCATTTTTCACTTTATTTAGAAATATTCCTAAGTGGAGGACAAACAACAGACACTGATAACTCAGTTTTAGAATCTCCTCAGTAGCAGGATGTAAATCTGAACTGTTCAAGGCTATTCCAGGAATTGAAGAGTCATTTTGGCCTTTAGGAGAATTGATCCCAGTCATATCAAGAGCCCAAACTCTTTGTCAACTACTGTACCTTTCCTTAAGTTGTCCTGTAGGGTCTTCCTTTACGTTTCCTACCTGCCCCATTTTCTTTACTGCCTTTTAGTGAATTTCAAAGTTTTGTTTGCAGATAAATGGCTACAGAACCAGAAAACATATGACTGTGATGAACTACTGCTATTTGCAGTAGAAATGTTTCTTCTCTGTGGCACAGTTGTCGACTGAGATTGACTATTTGCTGTCTTACTTGCTGCAGCTATGTCAGCACTTGAAGGTGCATGCTCTTCTAATTCCTGTCAGATTTGAAAGTGTCCAAAGCACAAGAAATAATCTTTAAATACAAGTTTGATGCAGTTTAAATTAAGGTCAGTGATTAATGATAAACCAGCATCCTTGGTATAACTCTAGTATAAAATTTAACAGGAAGAATCTAATATTCTGGTATTAATAGGGGGAAAAAAACACCTTTCCATGTGTAATTTTTATAAGATGTTTGACCTTATGTTTCACTCAATCCAGCAACAGCATAAAGACAACGCCCAGTGACAGAGAGTACAGTGAATTACACTGCAAAAGAACAGATAACTCCATGAACTCCATCATAGAAGAGAACTCTCTTTGCAGATGACTAACATGGCAATATCTGCATCACAGGACCTGGGAGGGGTCAGGTTTGTCTGCATTTTTCAAAAACAGGCTACAGCCTCTACACTATTACAGACTTTTTTTATGTTGCAGTAGTACCTCAGGTCTAAGGGCAGGCTGGAAGGTCTCTTTTTGCTATTCAGGGATACAATGCCTGTTGTAGACAATGTTTGTTTTAAGCAGGCCAGAATTACAAAAAGATGGAAAGAAGATAGATAAGAAGCCAAATGATCTAAAGAGCCCTGATCTTGGCAGGAGTGCAGCACAAGACAGGCCATGGGGTAGTTTGGCAGGGGGTTGGGCCTGGTTAAAGTATTTATGCTTAAACAGACCTACATATAACCTGGTAATGGCAAAGTGGTTGCTATGGTGACAGCACCATCCAATCATCAGGCTCAGTAGGACGGTCAGCCAATCAGAAGCAGGTATTCTGTACCCTTGAGAGATCATGCACATGTCAAATACATCTGTGACTAAATGTGCTTTGATATGCAAGCCTAGTTAGTCTCCAATTCATTTCCAAACCATGACAAGTGCATAAAGTAGTAACAACCACTTAATATCTGGCAGAGCACATGCCAAAAGTGAATCCATGCAGCAGCAGGCAGCACATGGCAGAAGAAAGGGGAGATCCCAACAAGCACATAGGTATGTATGTCAAAACAGAATAAATCCCAAGAAAAACAAGATTTAAAAAACATTTTATCATTAGGCAGAAGTAGCAGCCATACCTTGACAATGGTTTTTCTTGTCCAGATTTATGTCAACATTAATACTCATTAATTTGATAAACCTGTGATTTCCAGGTTGTTAAAACCAGTTTTCACCAAAATAGTACATAGTAGTCATCAAAAGAGTGTTAACGAAACACTAAAAACATTAATTGGCTTCTGTTAGCCCATACCTTTGGATTTCTCCTCTGCCTTTCCAGCTTCTCCTTCAAAATATCTTTTGGCTGTTCTTTTACCCTTGTCTGACTTTTATTGAGATTTTGACCTTCAGAGCTTCATTTTTTCTTCTCTCTGCCTTATCACCATCTTGACATACATGGCATTTACCATGATGATGACTCACAAATCTATTTCTTCAACCTTGATTTCATTTCCATCCACTATTTCCCAACACATTATCTGGGATGTCCTTTTAATTGTCAAGACTCAGCATTTGAAAACCTGAGCTTTTCTCTTCTCAACTGTACTCCATTTCCTTCTTCCTTGGTCTGCTCACACTAACAGATAGCCATTTGATCTGTCACTTATACTCACTGCACTAGAGTGATCATTATCCACTCCTTTTTCCTCTCAGCCTCCTTAAGGCTCAGTTGGCTCTTTTTTGTAACATACACTGGAAAAATCCTTCTTTTAGATCCTCATGTAAAAAGGGAAGTGTCTCATACTTCAGTGTCTTCTGAGTCATAATGACAATGTGCCTAGAGGTACTACCTGAAAAAAATACCATTTCAAAGGGTTTTTAAACTTATTTGTGGTATTCTGTACATGATTAAATCTCTTTGTTTTTAAAAAGAAATAATAGCTAATATCACATTTATTGAATCAGTATAATTTTTGGAGTAGTTTTTGTTGAATCTTGATGGTTCATCCTGACTCAGATATATTTTATCATCAAATGTGCCATTTTATTTCATCTCCCTCCCTGTCCTTTCAAAACTGTGACAAAAGCTTTTCACTCAGAAACAATACTCTCCATTATTTTATTTTTTTTTAATATCTGAGTCCTTTAGCAGTTCCATATCACCTCCTGTAATGCATTCAAGTTTCATATGTTGATACAAATAAAATTTAAAAAAAATAGCATAATGGATTCGGGGAGGATAAAGTGGACTATAGAAAAAATAACATTGCAGAGTTTCTTTGAGATTACAGGCTTGGCAAAGTGTATATTTTCTTGATGAACTTTAGCAAGTAGATTTTTAGATTTTAAAAAGAAGTGAATATTTCTAATGCAGCAACACCCACCGTTCAGTGGGATTTAATATAATTTTTTAATGTTGCATGTGTAGAAGCAGGCACAAATTCCCACTGCAGTTCTAATAACTAAAAAATTGTAACTCACCTTCTGTCGCAGAAGCCTGGATACTGTGCAACATATATGACTTGGCCCTTATTCTGGATTTGCACATCAGAGTCTAAACATTCTACGTTCATAACACAGTCAACATTCATAACAACTGTAACAAAGTTTTCTGTTTTCTTACAACTAAAATCATCAAATACTTCATGCCTCTATGACAGCTGTCCTGCTTTGACACTTTTGTAGTATCTACATGCTTAAAACTTGTTTTATTTTTTTCCCAGTACTACTTAGATAATATCACTTTCTATAGCCTTCTCTCAGTTTCTTGTTTTCCAATACATTGGAAGCATAATAACCATTTCCCGTTCAGGAGACGAACCATTTGCCATATGGGATCATGATGTTAACACTTACCTTTGCTGTGTCAGTGAAGTCAGCCTTTATCACTCTCTCATTAGCTTTTCAAAGACCATTTTTATTTTCATCTGTTGTTCACTGAAATTTCTGTATATGTCCATGGAGGGAGTTTATTATAATGTATATAAAAAAAAAAATTGAGACACATGATAGCCTTGGCAAGATATAGGAAGTGGACCTAATAATACTATTACTAAGCTGGACTATTACATGCTAAACAGTGCTGTCAAATTATTTACTTGTGTAAAAATTGTTGGTCTGCTGCATCTATTTCTCTCTTCTTCTGTTCTTGTGAAAGCCATCATTTTGCCATGTATGGTTAGAATAGCACAAAAATGTGTTCTTACACTATTGCTACTCCCCATTCCTGTTATTAATAATAATTGTAACAATAATAGTAAAAACATGCAATGATGTTAGGAGCCTTGTTGTTTAGTATGATTCAAAATATGAAATAAGATATGATTCACCTTGATAGCTTTGAAGTCTTGGTACCACTGTAGTTTAGAAGGAAAGTATGCAATTTAGTTGGTAGGAAAACAAAATAATCATTCTTTAGAAAAATGCCATTACTTCAACATTTGTCTCAGCTTGAAACATGAATGATTCACATTCTATGTTCAAACATTATAATACAGTAAAAGGAAAATTATGTGTATAATATTAGATGTTTCCTACTGTAGAAACAATGTGGAACAATACTATTAAGTGATGCGTTTTTACTTCCTTAAAATGCAAAAGTTGCCATTTCAAATAGGGAAAATAAAACAATTTACTTTGATAATTTTCTTTCCTGAACGTATTGAAAATGAACATGTTCCTGTAAAATGTGTTTTCTGATAAAATCTCTTATTAGAATTGTGGAGTCTTGTGTACCTGTTCAGTAAATAATAATAATTTAAAAATACAAAGTATCTTTGAATACAGTTTGGTATCAAATTAGATAATAGATAATTTTGGAGAAAAATTTCATTTTCTTGAGTTGAACATCTGGATATATATCTGTCTCAGGAATGATGTCTTTTAGGTGAAGTTTTACAGAACAAGTAGTGTGAAATTTAGTAATTCAGTTAAATACACCATCAGTTATGTACAGTGGTCATAAGGTCACAGTCTGAAGTGGCTTATCAGTTGCAAAATTAGTTTTCAAATTATAGGATTCATATTGTTGAGATCAACATCTTGAAACAGCAGTTAACACTATAGAACAATGCTCTGAAACAAACTAGATTATGTCATCTAATCATTGTACATTGTCATTTCTTCCACAAAAATTGTTACACATGAAGTACTTTACTAAGTCCATAAAGAGGAATAAGAATACATTTGCATGAACACAAATATACATATATGAAACATAAAAATATATAAACACACAGGTATGTATACGTCTATTCTTTTTGTATTTTAAAGCTAACATATAATGAAATGAAATTAAATTTCCCAGTCATTTCTGTTTATTATACTGTAGCTATCTCAGGTTCTTTTCTAGTTTTTTACCTAGGTGCAGGGAATTTGGGGAGTTTAGCTGGAACTTGTTAATTCTTTCTTATTAAGTTGTGCAGCAAAGTGTGATGTGAAAGAAAGAAAAAACCCTGACCTGATAGGCTATTGAAACAGAGGGAAAGAGGCTGCATTACTGAGAGCTAGCAGTTTACTTTCAAGGTAAATTGCATGCATTCACAGCTGAAAATATTCCTGTGAGACGGTTACCTCTGCAAAAGTGCAGTTCAGGCTGGTAGACTTCATGACATTATGCTACATTCTATGCAGTCACATGCCAAAAACATATCATGCCTAATTAATTCAGTGCTTTGTAGATACAGTAATTTGGAAATGCTCATGACAACAGCCCCTGGCCAGGATATTCAGAAACATGTTGTTGTCAAAATGGCTTGCAGAATTTTTCCTAAAAACTGGGCTGCAAGATGACATAAGAGGAAATCAAATTTCTGCGGGTGACCTTGAGCCTTTATATTTCACTTTTGAACACTTCTTTTCCTCCATGAAAAGGGTATTAGAATTATTATTATGTATAACATTTCACAGCTATATTATTCTGTTTTAAACATCTAAGGAGTGCAAAAACTTGATGAAAGTAAAGATTGTATCAGAACTTTGTGCTTATGAAGGTACAGTTTCAAATATGTTTCTGGTATACCTTCTCATGCTATCTTGAAACATATCCTCCCTTTCATACCTCTTTTTTTTTTTTTTTTTTTGGCAGTTTATATCGGATCCTTTCTGTGACCTAGTTTACCATACAGCACCCAAAGGCTGATTTTTTTTTCCTAGTAGAATGGAGGTCCAAAAATGTGGGCAGTGTGCAATTGGCAACAAACAGCTAAGGAGAGGTCTGTGACGTACTGATAGAAAGGGAAAAGGAATTGTGTCATAAGAAAATGCTAGTCTTGACTTTGTGGGATTCAATAAACATAATGTAGAAAATGTTCCAGACAATTTTCAATCACAAATCTTTATTAAAAATAGACCTGCAAAAATGCAGAATGTGAACAAGGGTTTAGTTCTATGTGTGCTGCCTAATTCCAGAAAGCACAGAACAGCAGAATTTTGACAAACGTTAGGCAATCACCTGCTAAACAGGACCCTGAACCTTTTGTACAGTCTGAATTGCTACATGAAAGGAGATATTTGCAGTTTACAGAATACATGACAAGCACAGGAAAGAAGATGTGAAATAAAAAGTATTTCCATGGCACCTACTTTAATTTCTTGTTAATTCATATCAATTAACACCATTGCTTGCTGAGAATACAAATGACTATAATTTGCTTATAAAGTAATATATTCCTTTGTGCATGGAGTATGTACCTCTGACTGCTCTGCATTCTATTATATCTCGACTCTAACTTCGAAACAAAACTTCATTTTGTCACCATTTCATTTGATGCAATGCCTCCTTTGCCTTTTGCTCTTGGAATTAGTCACTTGAAATCCTCTTTGGAATTACATCTCTTGCTCTGCTGCACACTGTGCAAGAACACCTGTCTTGCCAAGAAACTAATAGTAGTCAAGGGCAATTTCAGGATGATGGGGGTCTGGCCAATTAGAATAAACTGCAGAAAGCCTTAAAAACTGAAAAAAATATTTTAGCCATTTTAAAGAGATGTTTATACAAACAATACAGTTTGGAACATTTATGACAAGTATTACACCTGGGTTGTTTTTTTTTTTTTATTATTTTCTTTGAGATTCAGAAGTAGATTTAACTATTTACCTGAACTCTTTTATTCATCTTTCTCATCTTTTCTGAGGGCACGGAAAGAATGGAAGGGAGCTTATATGAGCAAGGAGCTGATAGGGTTGGAATGTAATTGTTTGCTTTATAGTTCAGCAGACATCCTCCATTTTACAAAGGTAGGTACAGAGCTAAAAATGGCTTCTAATAAACAGTATGATCTGACCAGTGTATTAGAGGTATGATAAGCTAGCAGTAACCGCGTGATAAATGGAATTTTTTTTTCATTTTAAAACTAAAAAAACCCCAAGATTTTAAAAAATCTCAATATTTTTGGCAGTAAGATGAGACACTGATGTTTTGAACATGACACAATTAAACCACCACTGAAGATTCTGAAAAAGCTGAGTACTTGCTAGTTGAAAAACTGCTTGTTTTTAAGCAACCTTGTAAGTTAACATATTTCTACAACTGAAACTAATGCTTGGGCCTCATCATGATTTTATTTCAGATAAAAATGTTAATGGCGCTGATAAGTGATTCATACTGTCAATACATAGAAAGTACTCATTGATTTTTACGCTTGTGGATCCCTCAGCAGTATTTGACATTGTGATTGCTAGCTCATTTAAGAAATATGTTAAGTTCAAAGGAGAACATTAATTTTATTTGATTTGGTTTTGAGTTCGTTATTTGTGTTCACGCTCTTGGAAAAGTGTGTAATTTTGTCTGTGCCTTACTATTTTGGTTCTCTGATCACCCAGCCAGGGTACAACAATATGGCTCCTTCCCAAAGGCTCCTTCCCAATGATTCAGAGAGTCTGTTTTCAAAAGAAAGTGCACATCCAGGTTTAAACTTTGTTTTCAGCAAGACATACAACTGGGAAGTGTTGAACCCCAGGTTTGTGTTGTATACTATAGCATACATATGAGTTTCAACTTACATTCAGCTAATACTTTCATATTGCTCTGATCCCTGTTTTCCCACAGTTTTCTCATCTCCTGACTATCCACTTTATACAGACATTAGTTTGAAATCAGTAGGTATGTCAGCTTGGACTGCTAGTGCATTCAGTATTTCCTTTTGGAAAGGAGATGGACTGCATTCAGTATTTCTTTTTGGAAGGAGATGGGAGATTGACAGATAGACCTGTTTGTCATTCCAAATCCTTCCTTGGGCTGGGAGGAAAGAGTTTCCTGAATGAAGAATAACTGGATGAAATTCAAAATGAGGAATACAGAGAGGAAGAGAAAAGCTTTGGAAACCTTACAATAACAGTGAAACCTTGTTTGTTTCAGGTACAAAATCACAATTCAGTTCAGTGCATTCTTTTCAGCATACACATGTATTCTTGGTTATCATAATAATGGCCTACGTACTCCATCCTTTCCAGCTGCCTACAAGTCTCCATCCTAGCCAGCAATATATTTCCAACTCATTCAGCTTAAAACAGTCCAGTATATCTTCCTAGCAACACAAAAAACTACAAATATATTTGTTTTTTTCCTACTCTCTACTTCCACAAAATTTTAAGTCCAGTCATAAAGATTCTTACTAACATGGTTCTGAGATGAAGACAGGTTAAAAACAGAATCACAGAAACACAAAATACCTGAAGCTAGAAAGGGCTTCTGGAGGGTTATCTGGTCCAACCCCCTGTTCAAGAAGGGCCACCTGCAGCTGAGTGCCCAGGACCATGTCCAGACAGCTTTTCAATATCTCCAAGGAGGGAGACTGCACAAACTTCCCAGGCAACATCTGCCAGTGCTTAATCACACTCACAGTGAAAAAAGTGTTTCCTGATGTTCAGACAGAACCTTCTGTATTTCAGTTTGTGCCCATTGCTTCTGGTCCTGTCACTGGCCACCACTGAAAAGGGCCTGGCTCTGTCTTCCTTACATCCTTCTTTCATGTATTTATAGACATTGATGAGATTCCTCCTCAGCCTTCTCTTCTCTAGTCTAAAAAGTCCCAGTTATCTCAGCCTTTCCTTATAGGAGAGAGGCTCCAGTTGCTTCATCATCTCTGTAGCCCTTTGTTGATCTCTGCTCTGTACTAAGGCCAGAACTGGACACAATACTTCAGGTGTGGCCTCACCAGTTAAGGTAAAAGTGAGCTTCTTTGCAACAACTGTGGTCAGCCAAATACTCTATTATTCCCTGAGCTTCACGGGCTCATGCCCTTGCCCGTCTCCTCTGACCCTTCTTCCATTGTAGGGGTCTATCCAGTGAGTCACATTCTACCTTTAGGGGTATAGCCAGTTAAAGGGGGTACCTCTGGACGGCAGCATATCCCTCTGGCATATCAGTCACTCCTCCCAGTTTTGTGTGATGAGCAAACTTGCTGAAGGTACATTCTGCCCCATCATCTAGATCATTAATGAAGATGTTAAAGACGACTGGAGCCAGTACTGACTGCTGGGGTACATCACTAGTCACTGGCCTCTAACTATACTTCATGCCACTGATCACTACTCTTTGGGACTGGACATTCAATCGATTTTCAATCCACCTCACTGTTTGCTCATCCAGGCTGTACATCAACAACAGCTTCTCTGTGAGGATCATATAAGAGACAGTGTCAAAAACCTTACTGAAATCTAAGTAGACAGTATACACTCTGGTCCATTCATCTATCAAGCCTGTCATTTCATAGTAGAAGGATATTAAGTTCATCAAGCAGGACTTCCTCTTTATGAATCTATGCTGGTTATAGGCTAGTAGTGCTGGTCATAGACTTATGGAATGATAGAAAAATTAGGGCTGGAAAATCTCTCTGGAGGTTATCCAGTCTGGCATTTAGTTGAAAGCCAGAGTAGCTTCAAAACTGGATCAGGAACAGTTGGCTGATGGCCTTGCTCATCTATGTTTACAAAATATTCAAGGATGGAGCTATTACAAGCTTTCATGGAAGATATCCTAGTGCTTAGCCATTCTTATTGTGAAGAACTGGAATTTCCTTTATTACAGCTTGTGACTGTATTCATGTGTCCTCTTCCCTGCACTTCCGTGGCAAGTCTAGCCCTTTCTGTACTGTAACGATCTAGGTGGTAGAAGGCCATCATTAAATCTTCCTTTAGCCTTCTTACATCCAGTCCAACCCAGTTCCCTCAATCTCTCCTCACATGAAATATGTTTCAGCTCCCTAACCATCTTATGTATTGGGAGGCCTATAACCAGAGATAGTGCTCTAAGTGAGGCATCACAAGTACCAATTAAAGAGAAACAGTCCCTTCCTTTGATATGCAATGTATGCTCTTGGTAACACAGCTCTGTAAGTGGTTAGTTTTCACCACCAGAAGGATGTACTGCTGACTCTTCTGACTCACAGCCCACCAGGACATCTGTGTTCTTTTTTACAGAGATTGATCATTAAGTCAGCCCTCAGTCTGTACTGTTCTGAAGAAATATGGAAGAAAATAAAAAATCTGAAGCAATAGAAAAGTATACTGAAAAATAAGGAAAAGTTCAGAACAAGTAAAAGAGCAAATGAAGAGCTAAGCTACTGAATATATGAGCTGCTGAGAATAGAGAATATTAAAAAAAAAAACCACAAACAAACAAACAAACAAAAAAACCCCAAAAATACCCCAAAAACCAAAACACCTGGGATGATTTCAGGAAAGGAAAAGAAATACTTGGCTGTATTCTGTATAAACTTCAGACTGTCTAGACTGTATTTCCTGTTCTTTCCCGTAGTTCCTGTAGTTCCTGTTCTTTCCAGGAACAGGCAAAAAAAATGAGAAAAAAAGAAGAAGGGGGGCAGGGGAAGAGAAATATTGTTCTTCTATGTGAAAGAGAGTGGGAGAAGATGGGAGAAGTAACAAACCATGGAGAAGTCTTGCTGCAAGAAAGGAAATGATCAAACTGAAAGAATGGATAAAAATAATGAGGAAAAAGAGAGGAAAATCTTTAGGAAAAGGTGGATTTGACATTCAGATTACTGCCATAAGATGGGTTTGACCTTTAAATTACTGAATTCACATTTTCATTATCCCTGCATTGTACTTAGCTCTAAGGGAAATTTTACATTTTAAAACACGTTTATTAATCCATCAAGTTGAACTATGTAGGAATCCAAAGAAAAAACAACTGCCATTGTTAAAAATGTGTTTTTCTGAATTCATACACTGTAACCACCAATAAGGAACTAACATGGTACTGGATTTAGTCATGGATGTTTTTAGGAAAGTACTTTTTGAGATTTCTCAGAACAGCAGTTCAGACTTCAGTCAATATGGTCCTTATTAAATTACCTTGCACACATGCTGAATCCATTGCATCACATTTAGTTAGTCCCAATGTTGTAAACAATACCAAGGCAGATGATATTTAGATTTCATTTGCCCTCATGATATATATGGTTTTTTTAATTGCAAATGCAGAGATTAGGAATGCAGCCAGGTAAATTTCTTCTTTATACTTTTTCTTCTTTTAATTCTTCTAAATAACATAGAAAAAAAATTTAAAAAACCAAACCTAGAAAATCCTTGTTTTTTTGGAGGAAAATAACTATGTTAAGAGTACATTATGGTTAAACGGTCTGGCTTTCACAGTAAGCAAGCTTATGAACCTGCCAAACCTTTAAGTTACAACCCAGTTTGACTTTACATTAGCTTGTAGCATTTCTCAGACAATACAATACTAGTTCTGTACTTTGAGGGGGTGGAGGTGGTTATAATAAAGAAAATACCCACGTAACAGTATGCAATATTGTGTTTCATTCTGTCCAGTAGGGTCTATAAAAGTTACTTATTTGAAAGAACATTGCAACCATATTTAAATATCAGTACACTTTCAAAGATTGAAGACTTCTGAAAACTTGCTGGAAAAACCAAAGGTTGTCCAAGGTTACAGCTAAATTAGTTTAGACTCAGTGCCTGAACTGAAACTTTGAAGGTTCACACTGCATATACATCACTAGGTAATTTCTTTTCTACTGTTATATAAGTTAGCAAACAGACTAATGTAAGACTAATATAAGAATTAATCAATTTAATTTGTCTGTTTTGGTTTCTTTAATTTAGACCTCCAGTCCTTCATTTTGCACTCAGGGAAAAAACAAAAACAAAACAAAACAAAAAAACAATAAAAGGAGCCAAAAAGCAAAAAGAAGCCAAAACAGCTTCTTGGTAGTCCCTGCTTTCTTCCTTTTCTTTTGATCATTGTGGTGTGTTGACCATGACTGGCTTCCAGATGTCCACCCAGCTGCTCTCTCACTCCCCATCCTCAACAGAACAGAGGGAGACTGCCTCCACATGGGCAAAACAGACTTAACCTGGGGAAAATTAATTGGGTTTATTGCCAATTAAAAGTTCAGGATAGTGAGAAACAAAAACTGAGGTAAAACACCACCTTCCCCCCATCCCTTTTCCAGTCTCAACCTTACTCATTCATTCCCAGCCCCTCTACCTTCTCCCCCATGGGCAGTGCAGGCAGGGTGGTGAATGGGGGCCTGGGCCACAGTTCATAACAATCCCTCCCTCCAGCTCCTTCCTCCTCACAGGCTTCCCTCGCTCCTGTGTAAGTCCTTCCCACAGGCTGCAGTCCTTCAGGAAATACCCAACTGCTCCAGCACGGGGTCTTCCATGGGCTGCAGCATCAATATCTGCTCCAGAGTGGTCCTCCGTGGTCTGTAGAGAAATAACTGCTCCACTTTTGTCCTCTCCAGGGACTGCAGAGGCATCTCTGCTCTGGCGCCTGGAGCACCTCTTCCCCCTCCTTCTGCACTGACCTTGGCATCCAACAGGGCACTTTTCCACGCATTTTCCCAATGCCATGCAGTGCTTTGACTTTTCTCAAATGTGTTTTCCCTGGATGTGGCACTCTAGAGGACGGGACCTGGCTGTGCCCTGTGGTGGGTGGGCCGGAGCCAGCTTGAACTGTCTGTGCCCGCCCAGGGCAGCCCCAGCCGCCTCACAGAGGCCCTGCAGCCCTCGCTGCCGGTACCCCAGCACCTGCACCTGATAAAATCAGCATATTAAAGTGAAAAAAAAACTTATTAAAATCTAAGACTAGAGAAACAAATAAAATAGGACATTGGTACTATGATGGCAAAGCAGGACTAAATTTGGATTGCAGTCAAACTGGATTCCATTGACCTCCACAGATTAATTTGTTCTATGGTTTTGCAGTTCTGTTCAAATAGATCTAATGGAACAACAGCCCCAGTAAAAGTGCCCAGTTAGAGGCTAATTAATCAGCAAAGGGGAAGGATAAGATTCATTGCCTTTATCAATAGCAATTTAGAAGTTAAAACCTTAAAAAGAAAACTAATCACACAGACTCCTTGTGTGGCTTATGGAGAAAAAAACAAAACAGAAAAAAAATCAATTCACAGATGGGATGACTTACCCCTCAAAGCTGACCTCTCCTCTGTTTATCACAAGTAAGACCTTGATTAGCAAAGAGTCTTATAGCTCTTAGATGCCTAACTAGCGTAAATATCTATTCTGGTGGCACTATTAATTGAGATTAATCCTAACTCAAATTTCCAATTTTAACATCAGTGCATCTGAATATTCATATTCTAATATAGTTTATGAGTATTACCATGCCAAAATATGCTGTTCATCTTGTTCGTTCTTTTTTATGCTGTTCATCTTGTTCGTGTTTGTTTGTTTGGTTGGTTGGTTTGGTTTGTTTTATATCTCTTTTTAGTTGTTTCATTTATTTTTCTTCAACTGTGAAATAGTTGCTAAGTACTATCTTCCTCATAATTACTTGTGCTGTTCTTACAGACAGGAAATGTTAGTCCCTGATGAAGCTTGTGGAGTCTTCCCAAGATACAAATAATAAATTCTACTAAATCTCCATACACAGAGTCTGACAAACAGAAGTGCAGGTATTCCTTTCAGATCTTTCATCAGCAAGAAACCAGCTATTTCAGATACTACCCTTTACTTTTCTTGAGACTGGATGCTAATATTGTAATTGGGGGATTTTGGTTTATTTATTTATCACTATCATAAGGAAAACATTACATTGTGGGCACAATACACCACAACTAATGAAAAATTTCGTGTTCAGCACAAAAGCATATTTTTAGGAAGTCAGATTTCAGTCTTTTAAAAGCTTTAAAGATTTTAATAAGTGAAGAACCAACATTAGCATTCGTGACTTGCACTGACTTAGGCCTTGTGGATTTAGATAATTTCTTATAGTAATATAACTGCTTACAAGAATTGTTTTGGGGAACTGACTTGTAACTGAAAGAGATTCATATGTAATTTCCTTTTGTAATTTATATTTTCATCAAAATGTTTGCTGGTTGATCTTTTTTAGGGTTTATTTTTATTCTATGTTCTATTGCAAGATACTTTTCTACACGATCTAAGTTTGAGATCATGTAGTACTATATATATATGTTTCTGGTAAGAAGTCAATCCACAAATGTGATCGATATAATTATTTTTTTTTGAGTACTGAACATTTCTTTTATATTATTTTGTGTACTGGAAACTGAATTTAAATATCTGATGCATTGAAGAGTATGCAGATGCAGGGTAGTTCCTTCAACTGAAAGATCTGGCAGTTCCTGCTTTAAAATGCATTCGATAACAAGCTTGTATTATGTAACTTTATGCAATGTACATTTAGTGTGTTTCTAACATGATTCAGTCCATTGCTTTTTTCCTTAATTCTGTTTTGAAGGTGCTGAGTGTTTTCTGTAGGAAGAAACATAAATAAATATTGTGCTATTTTAGTTATGTTTTGCCTGTATTAGTGAGAAAAGTAAGGCAATTTGATATAATCTGCCTGGAGATCTTTCAGTGATTAAGGCAAAAAACATTTATAAAGAAACTAAATGAAATTTTTTAAGAGAAAAAAACTAGTTTTTCATAATAGCATAAGAATTAAGATTTCACAGCATGATACTGCGACACAGATGCAAGAACTCATATGGATTATTAAAACACAAATGAACTTTTAAGAAGCTATAATGATCTATACACTACAGAAATGTTTAAATGAAAATAGAAAATTAAATCTAAAAGCATTACTTCATGAACATCAAGCTAAGGATGCAACCAAGTTAAAAGATTTTGAGAGTTTATTACAGCTGAAATAATCTACCAAGTAATTTTATTCTCAAAATATGTAATGTGGGGAACTGTTCTTTGCAGAACCCAAGCATGATTAAGTGGGTGAATAAGGACTCTACATGTTCTTTTTCACCGCACCTGGAGTTTTATTGTAAGCCCAGGTTGTTAACAAGGACAGAGTTTGTCCCTAGTAGTTTCCTCATTTGTATAGGCAGTTAGGAAGTAGATGAGGTGAGGAATGAGTCATCCCACAACACAAAAGGAGTAGTAACTTGTTATTACTAAAGGTCAGCAGAAAAATACACTTACTGATAGTCCCAGGGTTCTTCTAGTCTATTCTATACTGTATAGATGCTTAAATGACCACATCACCCAGAATCTAAAAACCAGGACTTGGCTCCTAAAAACTTTTAAATGAGGATTTTGACATGCAAGGTATATCTCTAATGCATTAAGAATTTATGATGATGCTGAGTGAGATTACGTGCCCCTATGTTAGGTGTCTAAGCCATTCAAGTTGCCATAGAGCTGTCGACCTGGCCACAGGAGTGGCAGATATGACAGAATATCTACAGGAGGCCTATCTGGTATGACATACAGAAGCCTAGAGAGAATCTGAAATAGCACTAGACTTCAATTTCAGGCAACTAAAAACTAGCTGTAGTCCACAGAGCCAGTGACATCTGTCCAGTTCCTCCTAATACTGATCTATTGAGCAGCTCTTTGAGTGTCATTCTCGGTAAGGCTGATTCTACAAGAAGGGCTGGAAAGATGACCCAGGGAACTACAGGTCTGTCAGTCTGATCTTAGTGCTAGGGAAGGCTATGGTGCAGATCATTTTGACTTCCAACACAAAGCACGAACAGGACAACCAGGTGATCAGGCTCAGTCGGCGTGGGTTTATAAAAGGCAGGTTCTGCTTGACAAACCGAATCTCCTTCTGTGACAAGGTGACCCACTTAGTGGATGAGGAAAAGGTGGATGTTGTCTACTGTAACTTTAAAAAAGCCTTTGACACTATTTCCCACAGCATGTTTCTGGAGAAACTGGCTGTTCATGGCTTGGTTAGGTGTAGTCTTTGCTTGAGTAAAAAACTGGCTGTATGGCTGAGCCTGAGGAGTGCGGCTGAATGGAGTTAAATTCAGTGGCAGCCAGTCACAAGTGGTGTTCCCCAGAGCTCAGTATTGGGGCCAGTTCTGTTTAGTATCTTTATCAATGATCTGGGTGAGGGGATTGAGTGCACCCTCAGCAAGTGTGCAGATGACAACCAAATTGGATGGGGGAGTGTTGGTCTGCTTGAGGGCAGGAAGGCTCTGCAGAGGGATCTGGAGAGGCTGGACTGATGTGCTGAGGCCAGTTGTATGAGGTTCAACAAGGCCAAGTGCTACGTCCTGCAGCTGGATTACAACCCCACATGACACTACAGGCTTGGGAAAGAGCGGCTGGAAAGCTGCCAGGTGGAGAAGGACCTGGGACTGTTGGTTGACAGCTGGCTGAACATAAGCCAGCAGTGTGCCCAGATGGCCAAGAAGGCCAAGAGCATCCTGGCTTGTATCCGAAACAGTGTGGCCAGCAGGACTAGGGAAGATATCATCCCTTTATACACATTAATGGTGAGGCCTCACCTCAAATACTGTGTTCGGTTTTGGGCCCCTCACTACAAGGAAGACATGGAGGTGCTGGAGCATATCCAAAGAAGGGCAATGAAGCTGGTGAAGGGTCTAGAGCACAAGTCTTATAAAGAGCGGCTGAGGGAACTGAAGTTGTTTAGCCTGGAAAAATTAAGTCTCAGGGGAGACCTTATTGCCTTCAACAACACCATGAAAGGAGGTTGTAGCAAGGGTGTGTCAGTCTCTTTTCCTAAGTTACAAACAGTAGGATGGGGGAAACAGCCTTAAGTTATTTCAGGGGAAGTTTGGACTGAATAATAGGAAAAATTTCTTCACTGAAAGAGTTGTTGAGCATTGGAACAAGCTGCCCAGGGAAGCGGTTGAGTCACCATCCCTGGTAGTATTGGAAATATCTGTAGGTGTGGTGCTTAGAGATATGGTTTAGTTGTGGACTTGGCAGTGTTAGATTTACGGTGCAACTCAAAGATCTGAAAGGTCAGTTCCAACCTAAAAGATTCTAGAATTCCATTATACTGCTGCAATTTGAAACAAGATCAATTTGAAATCAATTTTAGATCAGATGTGTCATGCTCCATGTGAATGCATCAGGTACTTTAGGAGTCTCAGATACAAAACTTTTTAGCCCACGGAATCTAAAACGAGGATCCCATGATGCTTCCCCCTGGAAGCACCTCCACCTGCACTCTGGTGAGACCACATAAAAGGCTGGTCATCTGGTGCCAGTTTGGGCCCATTTGAGTAATAGCAGCTTTAGTGGGCAGAGTAAGTCCCAGTGCCTCACTCAGTGTGGATTCTTACCTCTTCACAACTAGTGACAAGAGAAAAGGAAAAGAAAAAGAGAATGTAAGAAAATGTGGTAATGAATCGAAAATGTGCCAACCCCTCCAGTCAAACAAACAAACAAACAAACAAACAAGCAAGCAAAACCAAATTAATTAGAAGAAAGGAATCATGAAAAAGCACATGAATCACTGCTTCCTCTTTTCCAAGCTTATATACCTTCTAATAGTGCCAGTTTCATCAAAGCCATATCCAAATTATCGAAAAACATTAGAAGCGTCACTGTTGCTTATGTTTCTCTGATGGAGTCTCCAGGTTTTTTATTTCCTTGAATGAGAATTTGGAAATTACTTGCTTTGGCACAGAATGAAGTCAAATGAAAATAGTATAAGCACTGAGCACGAAATACTGGTCTGGAAATTATTTTAACTTAGTAGGAGCTATCAGGAGTGCAGTGATCCCCCACATTGACAAAAGTCTGGATAGCCATAAGGAAATGTTAATGCTCTGCATACCAAATATGCACATTCATGCATGCACCACATTTACAAAATGTGCCAATATGACATTTGATTTTGAGAGAGAGGGACAGGGTAAAAAGCTTAGATGTATTAGGTAGCATGCCAAATCACAAATAGGATTTTGCTTTATTGAGTGGATTTATATCTATACTACTTTTCATGATTTTTCCCAATTTCATATTTATAATTTAATTTAATTGTATATAGCTATTTATTTTTAATTTGTGCTGATAAAACCCTCTATAAATTGTATATAATTGATACTATTATTGGTATTTGAAACAAAAAGGTGATACTTGGTTGTTGGTTTACAAACCGTTCTTACTTTCTTTGTGTGTGTGTTTTCCTGGTTTATATTTTTAAAGTGATTGTCATATAAAGAAAGGTATGACATGATACATGCAATTAGCAAGGTGAAATTAACATAGGTTGATGCTGCCTACATTTCTTTATGTAATGTTTAGATGTATATCAACTCATTTCTCACGATACATTATTTCTAGCTGCTTTTAAACATTGTTCCAGCTAAAATATATCATGTTTGATGCACATTGTTCATTATTTAATGCTTCATTTTCTACTTTTTTAGCACATTGAAGATTTTCTGGTAAAATAAAAAAAAGTTAATAATGTATTTAAAAGTTTAGCATACATGTTTTTGTCATATGTAACTAATTTTAAAATCTACTTTTATTTATATGAAAATGAAAATTGTATTTTTTTGTTGGGAAAACATTATCTAATTGTTCTGTTTAGGGTCATAGAACCATAGAACGTTATGGGTCAGGAGGGACCTTTAAAAGTCATCTAGTCCAGCTGCCCTGCAGTGAGAAGGGACAACTTCAACTAGATCAGGTTGACAAAGCACCATACAACCTGACTTTGAATGTTTCCAGTGATGCGACATCTACCACCTCTCTGGGCAACCTGTTTCAGTGTTTCACTACACTCACAGAAAAAATGTCTTCCTTATCTCTACTCTGAACCTACCCTCTTTTAGTTGAAAACCATCGCTCCTTGTCCAGTTGCAACAGGCCCTACTAAAAAGTCTGTCGCCATCTGTCTTATAAGATGTGTTTAAGTATTGAAAGAGCACAATAAGCTCTCCCTGGTGTCTTCTTTTCTTCAGGTTGAACAATTGCAACACACTCAGCCACTCATCAGGTGGGGAACACTGTCTTTGACCTTCCTTTTCTGGCAGACATACTTACAGAAGCCTTTCTTATTCTTCTTTGTGTCCCTTGCCAAGTTCAGCTCCAGCTGTGCCTTGGCCTTCCTGACCCCATTCCTACACAACAGGGCAACATCCCTATATTCTTCCCAAGATACCTGATTTGAAATAGATAGGTTACCT
The DNA here is from genome assembly GCF_023634155.1 of Falco peregrinus. Lineage (NCBI taxonomy): Eukaryota > Metazoa > Chordata > Aves > Falconiformes > Falconidae > Falco > Falco peregrinus. Next base: position 86,642,524 of record NC_073724.1, read on the forward strand.
ATTTAAAAGAGATTTCCTGTAATGACAATATTTGTGATACATTAAGTAAAGAAACAAGGTTTTAAAAAAGTGAATATATGACTACATAAAAGGTAACTACAATAGAAGCACAATCTAGTTTTTCTGAAGTCACTATTAGGCGGTTTGGAGCTATCCCTTCAGTTAGTGTTGTTGGTGTATTGGGTGTCAATGTCAAGGCACTGGCAGCAGGGAGGCAGCAAGGGTAGCCTGTGTGAGGCCAGAGGCTCCTGGCTGGGATCAGACACAGTTGGTTCTGGCCAGTTCCAGCCAGTTTCAAAGGACACTCTGCAAGGCACTTGTGAAGTCAACAGCCAAGCATCTTGGGGAAAGGATACCTAAGGAAGGGCAAAACACTGCATGGCAGTGAGGAGTGAGAAAAAAAAAAAGTGTTTTGAGACACACCTCTGTGTAAACTAAGGTAGGAGAAGAAAGAGAGAGAGGAGGTGCTCCAGGTACCAGAGCACAATTCCTGTGCAGCCTGTGGAGGAGGCCACACTGGAGCAGGTGGCCATGCTGCAGCCTGTGGAGGACCCCACACCAGAGAAACAGAAAAGTGTAAGAAGGAAGGAGTGGCAGAAAGCCACTGTGATGGGTTGACCACAGCCTCTATTCTCAGTCTCCCTGTGTTGCTCATGGGGGAGAAGGTACAGGTGTTAATAAAGGACTGAAATTGAGCCTGCAAAAGGGGTGGCGGAAAGATGCTGTTTTGTTTTAGATTTTTTTCTTGTTTTTCATTACCCAAATGTCCTTTAGATGATGGCAAATGAAATTTTTTTTTCTTAAGGTGAGTTCCTTATGCCCATGACAGTAAGTGGTAGGCAATCTCCCTTATCTTTATCTTGACCCACAAGCATCTTGGTTCTATTTTGTCCCCTTGTCCTTTTGAGGAGCGAGAGTAAATAAGCAGCTTGGTGGGCATCTGGCAACCAGCCAAGGTCAGCCCACCACAGCAGGTTTCAGTATTCAAGTCACATATTTCCAATAGACTGTACATGTATATTTTACAAGCTGAAAGTATTTTGGTTGTCTTACTTTTTTAGTTACTTGAAACACTGTGTATTATTTGTTATTATACAATAATTATACTTTATTTGGTATCTACTGATTTAGCAACAATAGTTTTTTACATGTTGTCCTTGTTTTGGTTGTTTTTGTTGTTTGGGTGTGGGTTTTTTCTTTTACATTTTCAACAAGTTCTACAAAGTATGTTAAAAAAATCCATGCTTTAATAAGAAATATGATCTAATTGGGTTGAGACCAAACCCAAGTGAAAACTGGGATACAAAAATGTGAGGAGAGACAGTGTATAGAGAGAGTGTTTGCCTTTCACAGGAAAGAAAAAAGAAAAAAACAACTAGTACATCACATGTCTCTCAGCTTTGCATAACATTAACAATAATTTAAAGATCAGTGCCACGGATCAATGTACTGGTCCATATCCTGTAATACCTTGCCCTAATAATGGTCAATACATTTCAGAAAGAAAGTGCCTGGAACACTTGGAACAAATATAGGATATAGTTCCTTTTGGAAAGTCTTTATTTAATGTATCTATCCTCTTTAACATGGTTATTCAAAAATCCTGCAAACACGTTAGGGTAGCTGCATCAGAAAGGCAGAGATGTGAATGGATATTAATGGACTACTATACTCTTTTATGACAATACAGGAAATTATTCTTTATAAGAGACTACATTCATGGCACAATCATATGCTTAGTTTGTAATACAGATGCCAAAGCAATTTATTTCTCCATTATTCCAGGCTCCTGTATGATCTAGTGCATATGTGTGTGAAGATACTCATTCACTCCTCCTTCATCTACACATAAAACACATTTTGGAAAAAGAGCTCTTGGATATGAGAAGAGTGAATATTTTTCACTTTTTGCACTTTATCTCCATTAACAATTTCTCTTTCTTTTAAGATCATATACAGTCTCCTTTTTACATGGAAAGACTAGGAAGATAACAAGGCAGATAGAGAAACCTAGTATGGGCAAAGTATTTCACCAGCCATTAAACTCTTCAGGCATGGAACACACTGAAAGTATAAAATATGCACTAGAACTAGAAAATTGTGCCTTAAAAATAACTCTGCTAGTAACAGTTTTAAAATTTCATACGAAAACAGCTCTGCAAAACATTCTCCTTTTCAGATGATTCATTGCTTTTACGGTTAGGCATTACGGATAAGATAAAAACTTCAATTTTTAATTTTTAGATTCCATTAGTAAAATCATGGTATGCAAAATATTTAATATGATTTTATAAGTTTCCAAATAACTCAAAACTTACTCTTTACCTGAAGATCTTTGCATATTTTAAGCCAGAAGGAGTATGCAACATATAGTTATCAAGGTAAAAAAGCAAGTGTTGGAATCAAACCCAGCTGCATTCTAAGTGATTTGGTATCAAGAGGAGGGCTCTGAAATGCTTATGTTACATGAAGGTTTTTTTTGTTTCACTGTAAATTGAGAGACCAATGAAACCCTATGTATCTGCCAGTATTTCTAGTAGCTCGCTAGAAATACTTGGACATAGAAAATGATATATAGAGAGTTTAGCTGTCTTACACCTTCTTCCCAACAAGAAATACATCACTGCTGGAGTCACAGACAACATTCTGAGACTTCTAACTGGTAGTCACTCAAAATGCCAACATTGCTTTTTTCTTCAAAATAGTCTTGTTATAAGCCTGTGAAGGTGATGCAGCAGTTAATCCTGGAAACCACTTCCAGGCACATGAAGGACAGGGCAATCATCAGGAGTAGTCAGCAAAGCTTCACCGGGGGGAAGTCATGCTTGACTAACTTGATAAACTTCTGTGATGAAGAGACTAACATGGTGTATGAGGGCAGAGCAGCAGACATTATCTACCTGGGCTTCATTAAGGCCTGAGATGCTGTTTCCTGTAAAATCCTCACAGACAAGTTGCTAAAGTCTGGGCTAGATGAGCATATGGTGAGGTGATTTAGAACTGGCAGAATGGCTGGGCCCAGAGGCAGGCCGTCAATGGCACAAAGTCTAGTTGGAGGCCAGTGACTAGCAGGGTACTCCAGGGATCATTACTGGTTCCAGTCCTGTTACATCTCCATTAATGATTTGGATGATGGGGCAGAGCGTACCTCAACAAGTTTGCTGCTGAGACACAAAACTGGAAGGAGTGGCTGATACACCAGAGTCATGTTGTCACCCAGAGGGACTTTGACAAGCTGGACAAGTGGGCTGAGAGGAATTTCCTTGAATTCAACAAAGAAGTGCAAAGACCTGCACATGGAGAGGAGCAACCATAAGCACCAATGTGGAAGCCACACAGATGAAAAGTAACTTTGGAGAAAAGGCTCTGGGTGGCTTGGTGGACACCAAGTTGAACAGCTGCCAGCAAGCTGCCCTTGCTGCAAAGAAGGCCAATGATATCCTGGGCTGCAACAGTCAAAGTATTGACAACAGTGTGAGGCAGGTGATCCTTCCCTTTATTCAGCACTGTTGAGGCCATACTTGGAGGCATGTGTCCAGTTGTGGGTTCCTCACAATAAGAGTGACATGGACATACTGGAGAGAGTCCAACAAATGTCCACAAAGTTGATGAAGGGACAGGAACGTCTCTCCTATGACAAAAGACTGAGACAGCTGGAACTGTTCAGGCTGGAGAAAAGAAGGCTCAGGAGGAATCTCATCCATCTGTATAAACACCTGAAGGAAAGATCTAAAGGCAGAGACATAATCTTCAGTGGTACTCAGTTACAGGACCAGGGGCAATGGACAGAAAGTGAAACACAGGAGGTTCCACCTGAACATCAGGAAACATTTTTTCAGTGCGAGGGTGACAGGTTGCCTGTAGGGGCACAGGTTGTGGAGTGTCCATCCTTGAAGATACTGAAATGCTGTTTGGGCATTGTCCTGGACAACTGGCTGTAGGTGCCCTTGACTCAGCAAGGGGGTTGCACCAGAAGTCTCTCCAGAGGTCACTTCCATCCTTAACCATTCTGTGATTCTGTGACTCTATGAAGCCATGATGTATAAGATTGGACTTTCTCACTCCTTTGATCATCAGTTGAATATTACTGTGAAATAACCTTAAACTGGAAAAGGGCAATGTGTAAGAAGTATGAAACAGTTTTCAGGCTAGAAAAAATAAGGTTATGTACCACAAAGTTCTGCATTATAGCTGTGTCAGTCTTACAAATACTCTTGACTTTGAATAGATTTTATCTGTTGGACTAACACTACAACTTCGCAAGACTGGATCTTTGTTTTCAGCTCAAAGTAACAGTTATTTTAGTTGGGAATTTTTTTGTCATAATAGGATTTCTTCCCAAAGAAATTTCTGAATATATTGAATGGTCATGCGTTTGAAGAGGGGGAAACCAATATATTATTAAAGAGAAGACAAATGGCAAGAAAAATTATCACGATAGGAAGACATCTTTATGATAAAGGGTTAAAATAAGTAGGAAAAAAGCTATGGAGAAAGGAACTGAGTCAAAAAGACAGAGAGATAGAGCAAGAGACTGAGTATGAAATCTAACAGAGATTCTTGCTGTGAAACAAAAATGGTATACTCCAAACAGTTTACAGGTACATTTTTATAGTGTCTTGATTTAGCAATAAACTTATTTTGAACACTACCCAGTTTGTTGTAAAGAGAAAGAGAAGTAGGGTGAGAAAAATGTAACTGAATATCCATCATAATATCAAATAAAGAAGGTATCAATGTATATATTAGTAAGGGAGGAAATCTAAGTCACAAATTACTGATTTCTAACTGATTGTCTTCCAGAGGTCAGACAGCGAAGAGGTAGTAGCTCTTTCTGAAAGTCTCAATTTGTGATATTACGGTGTAACACGAATAATCTTTTTCAAATTTTAGTCTGTAAATAGATAGCGAAGATTTTTCTTTTCATGCTTTGTATTACCATAAAAGTTTTTAGTATCAAATCACACATATTTACTTTGTTTTTACAGGTAACAATGAAATTGAAATTCTGAAAGGAAAGGTGCTTTAGGAAATATGAAAAGTTAAAAATCATTAAGGCTTATGCAGTTTTAAATTACTACGAAGAAAGTGAGAAGAAATATAGAATGTAACAGCTTAAACTTATGTGTTTCTGAATAATCACAATATGAATTTTAAAAAAACCCAACAAAACAAACAATCCAACCCACAATGCCCTAGAGTTTGTGCATGTAAATTGTGTGAAATTTTAATTGCTTTCTTTACTTATATGAAGTTTGTGTAACATGTCTCTTACCAGTTACTGTCATTGTACCATCATCATACTTTTTCAAGGCTGGAGAATTTTGAGATGATCCTTTCTGCATGTCCTTGATCCTTCCCTATAGAAAAATGCATGCTACAGTGAGTGTTTGTTTTAACTATACTTAAAAAAAAATAAAAATGCCATTGTAATTTTATATAAAGATTTCTTTTCTAAACACTGATTTTAAGTATTACTTCCTTTATGGTCCTTATCTCTTGGAAAGGAAAAACAAAGGAAAAGGAAAGAGCACTTGAAGTTTAGCCCTGAAACATAGCCTTTGCAAGACAACAGAGAATGATGAATAGATCATTCTATATCTCATTCTCTCTGAATTAATACCTTAAACCTTATTTTTAAAGCATTTCTAGCAAAACCATATATTTCTATATGACATGATTATTTATCAGGTGTGCTGGCTTGTTTGACAAAAGCTTCAAATTTTCTGCAAAAACCACTGGTGAAGTATTAAGCAACCTGAATCTCTCAGGCACAGAAAGCTGTTCCCTTGAGGTTGATTATTTGGCTTCCTGAATATGTCATTCTAAAGAACAGCAGATATGTCTTCCAGATTCAGTTATGAAGTGGCAACACCATCATTTCCTCTTAATACAACAGTTTATCTTGTATTGTGATGATCAGAAAAAGCCAATCCTAATGAACAAAATGTCAAGCATTTGGGAGTAGGAAAGATAGCTGATATGGCTCATCAGGTCAAGATATGAAGCAATCCAGCTCAGGAAAATTAAACAGCAAGAAATTATTTTTTGCAAAGACTTGCCTCATCTGTGCACACATTACATTGTTTTAATTTACTTCTAAGTAAAAATATAACTTCTTGAGTTTTAATACAACACTTTAATAAATCTGTCATGATTGTATGTTCATCATATATGACTTTGAGAAGTAATCCTACAGTCTAGGGAAAACCCAACTAAATAATTGTTTAATGTTTGTAATGTACATAAAACATGTATTCCATAATATTTTAGTATTTGGTCATAGCATTTGCCTTGAATGAAGGTTTGAAAAAATTGCTACATCTTTCCCACATTATATTATAGTAACAGGTGTGACTATGTAAGGCCATATGTTATTTGAAGTGGCTAATATTAAATAAATTCATGATTGGTGTTCACAGAACAGGACATAAGTGGCTTGAATCTAACTATTCGACAAGGAATTAGACATCATAATCTGAAATTAGGCTAACAGTTATAAACTTTAATGTCCTGTGATCTGGTGTGAGACCTGGAGGGAGTAAATAAATAAGTAATAAATAAATAAAACCAAAACAGAACAGGCAGTACTCAGAGGCACTAGGAACCAGTATTGTATTGCACTGCCAATACAGCAAGAAAAGGGTTTTTTCTACAAAACAACATCTAAAGTTTTATAAATGTTCTTGCTCTGCAGTCAGGTAAAACAAAGACCTTTTGAAGTGTCTTATGACAAACAAGAGCGTAGACTTGTTGATTACCAAGAATTTTCCCAAGCCTCTTGTCCTAAATTTTAGCACAAACTTTTCCATCTTTGACAAAGGAGAAAGATCAATTATTCAGTTTTCTAATAGTACTTCTATTCTGAAAGGTAGGAAGAAAGGAAGGGGAAGGAAGAGCTCAGGATTGTGATCTCTGTAAGAAAGTATTCCGCATTGTGTTAATGTTGAATAAATCTGATTCTATAGCTTTTTCTGGAGTTTTCTATCGCATGATCAAGAGTCTAGCCATAATGGTATAAAACACATGTGGCATTTTGCAACCTGGTATGTACAAGTACTTACAAAAAAGTTGTGAATCCACTGTAAGAGACTGGAAAGCCTTCCCCGCACTCCCCCCTCTCTGTCCCCAGTAGGCTGGAATTCAAATTCAGTTAGCAAGAAATAAAAATATCCAGGTTTAATTTTTATTTCTGAGAAGAAACTTGAAACTTGGACTTTGCTCAGGCATTTAGTAAAGTGATTTCAGGTCTCCTCAGCTACTGGATTTTAAGATTAAATGGTCTGATTTTTTTTGAGGAGTTTTATATTGTTTCTTTAATTAGCAGTTCTATCTTGAAGCTAAAATAGCAAAAGCTACTGAAATTTCATTGAGATACCAGTGCTCCTGTGAGCAAATCTTCCTGTCACCATTTTCTGCATAAAACTTTAAATTAACTCAAACATCAAATTGAAGCACAGAAAGTTGATCTAGATGGAAGTGGTGGGGAACACTGTTTATCACAGAATGTTTCCCACTAACTCAAGTGGAGATCAACGCATGTATCTAGTCAGGGATTGTCATAATCTGGAGAACTTTTTTTATCCATGCCTTCATCTTGAAAGTTAGGGGAATTTATCGGTGCAATGAGGGTTTCTAACATCTAGTGTGTTTTCCAAAATTACTTCCCATTGAAGGGAACACGAATTAAAAACTCCAGTCATGTTCCTGTGGCGTGTGGCTTTAACTGAATTCTTGTAAGACACTAGATGTGAACATTAATTATATATTATTTTAAAATTTAATGTTCACTTTGAAAGTGCCTGGGTGCTGAAGAAGCAGCAGCCTCTAAACCTTGTAAATTTTCTTTCTCATTACTTCCTCCAGAACTATACAGAATATGAATTTTAAAAATACTGCAGTACAATAGAAAAGACAATGAAGTTAAAAACATAATAAGATCAATCAAGAAGCCTGTAGAAAGAACAGCATGCTACTGCTATTTTATCATGGTTTATTTTGTACCTTGAATGAGATTATAAATGCAGCAAAATAATTTTCTGAAGTTTTTGCTATTTATTCAGTTGCCTTGCCTGGAATGCACAATACTTTATTCTTCTGTTGTATTTTAGTCCTGTCATTGTTCATATCCAGAGAATAAACACATCATTACCATTACAATCCAAGTTGGGAAATGGATAAATCCAAAACTGAAAAATCTTTGGTGTTCATTATTTGGTACAATATGTAAAGTTGCTAAGGAGGACATGTCTAAAGTACCTTGATTCAGTTTGTGCATACGAGACAGAGATCTCATTGTGATGCCTTGGGGAAGGTCATGTTGGAAGATCACAGCCTGATTTAGAGCTGAAGGCCATCACACATCTGGACTTATCAGAGTTTGAGAGTGCAATGATGGAATGCATTTCATGCTGAAAGCACTGCAGTAAGGACAGTTCTTTTTCTGATAAAAACTGGAGAAAAGGTTGTAAATTTATAGTACCACCTGCTCTCTTTCTTTCTCATCCTCTCTAACTTTCCCCACATCCATTTGTCCTCCTCCTTCCTAGCAAAAATAGATGCAGGGTAATTTTTTAAGAGCAAATAAAACCAACCAACCAACCAAAAAATCCAGAAAAAAAAAATCAGGTGGATTCCTCAGTATTTGGATCTGATCTTACTCCTGTACTGTATAGGTTTAATGTTTTTTCTTTTTTTTTTTTTTCCTTTTCTTTTTTTTTTTTTTTTTTTTTTTTTTTAAACAGTCTAACTGCAGATCTTGACTAAACACCCTTACTGGTCAAGTAATTGCAAAGTGTTAGAGGCAGTGTGAAAAGAAAGCAAGACAGCTCCAGTGTGTTTTGTCTTCCTTTAAAGAATTTCAGGATCTTATATATTGTGTACGCACACAACACAAGCATCTTTCATGGTCTTCCTCTTATAAATACTAAATAGAATTCACTATGTGGGAAAAAGAGGGTGATTATTGCACAAGTCAATACATACAAATTCCCATTCCAAATTTTATAAGGTATGTGGTACTTTCTTTTGTTGAGGTAACTAACATTTTTAATATTTTTAAAAGTTTCCACAATGTGCATAATTATTTTAATAAAACAACACCAGATGAAGAGCTTACTTAACAGTGTAGGTGAAGCAATATGGGCTTGTGGTTTGGGTGGTTTTTGTTTAGCTTTGTGGGTGGATTTTTTGTTTGTTTGTTTGGGGTATTTTCCCCCCCCTTGGCTTCTTTTTCTTTCAGAGACAGTTATGTCAAAGCTGTATGTCTTTCTGTGTCTCTTTGTACTTAGTGAGAATTTTAAAAGATGAGAATTTTCCTTAGGTTTGTTGCTTATATAACTACAATGTAGAGAACACAAATAGTCACGAATTACTGCATATGTTAGTACTGCAGGGGGAGGTATGAGTGATATTTTTCATAAAAAAGGTGACTATGCAGCTTCTTCCACCAAAACCGTCATTGGACATACCCTTTATTTGTGTAAGTATTTTTTAATATGTATGAACTTTCATATACATCAGTATGCAAACATTTACTTGTGCTAACACTTTGTTGAATCTATTTTGGTAAATTAGGTGGAGACCAGAATCAGATAAAGAAAAGACACTATAAAAATCAAAAGCCTTGAGTAAAGCTTTCCATCTCTGCCTATAAAATTGTTGATAAGTGTATGGATGATTTTTGCTTTTATTTAGTAGAAATAGCTTCACAATAGCAGGTCTAAATGGTACTGTTACCATTAACGCCTTTTACTGCATCAGACTTTCTATGTAGCTATTAAATTTTGACAAGGGGAGCTGTTGTGTTTTATAGGAAACTATGAAGTTTTATATATTTATGGGCTAATATTTACACAAATGAACTATCTGAGAAAGCATATTGTTGAGATTTTATTCCTGTGAGTTCCTATAATAAGGAGAAAAAAAATCAAACAAAACCAAAAAACCCCACCCAAAACAAAAGAAGTTGTCTATTATCCTTTCTATTGAACTATTTAAAGACTAAAACAGAATGGGAGTTCTGGAAGACCATTAACTATCTCTCATCATAAATATGTATTAAGTATGGCTGTGGATCAATGCAGTACTGGACAGTAAACTGATGCACTGCATACAAAACCGAAGCTGATAAATAAAACTTTATTGGGTATGTACATGCACATTAAGCAATCTTCATACATGAAAAAGCCATATTTACAAAGTGTGCATGTGCATGAAGTTTTCCAAATATTTCCAAACTGAGTTTTCCTATTTTTTTTTTAATATTGCTTCCAAACCCACCCCACCCACCCCTTTTTTTTTTCTTTTTCCTTTGGGCAAAATACTATCTTCCGTGGTTTGTAGTAGGTCGTAATAAATTAAATTTTAAGCAATGATTTAACACGTATTTTCAAAATACGTGTTAAATTTCAAAAAAAAAAAGAAAAAAATACGTCTTTCTGTAACTTGAAAGTTTATTTCTCTCCTGTTCAAACTCTTAAAGTGAGCTTACATCAAGAACACATCATAGCTCCTATCCTCAACATCAAACTGTGATACTACTGTCCCTTGATGAAACTGTTCCCCACTCAGAGGAAAAGACGACTGTCAAACAACTTCTGCCTGCTACATCTTCAGAATGAAAAGGCAAGACTGAGTCTATGAGTCATGCTTAACCCTTTCAATATCCTTGTAAAACATTAAATTGTTAGAGAATCACAGGAAAATATTAATAGCAATCAAATTTTTCTTCATTTGCTTTCAAATGTAGTAGGTTTTAATAATAATTTAAAGTTTGGATACCACAATATTGGGAATATACTTCATTTTTACTTTGCAAATAGATAGTTCTTTTTCCTGGCAAGCAAATAGAGACATCTATGATCTTTCCAAAGCAAGAATCACTACTTCCTACAACAGATTTCTAGGAAAAAGTGTACTTTTTACACCTGTAGGCTTTGTAAAAGGAAGCTAAAAACCATCTTAGAAGAAAAAAATATACTAAATAGTCAGGCTTTATGCATTACAAATACAAGACAACAGTTCTAGTTCTAATTCACATATGTATATTTATTTGATACTCTTTAATTGCATCTGACCTTATAGAAAATAACAAGTTTCCTTTGTTTCCTTAGTTTGGTAGAGAAATGTCATGATATGAAGTCATAACTGCATCTACTTATATCAAGTAAGTAATGAATGTTGGCTGAACTGAAATAGTTGACATTATGAGGTTTACATCTTCAGAAGTATTTTAGACTACATTTTTCTATTGATGACTTTTTGGAAGTCATGCTTATTTCATCAAAAAAGACCTATCTCATCAGCTTATAGCTCTCCAAACAAATAATTTTCTCATTTTGTGACATTCTTGAGTCATGTAAACAATATCAGAAATAAAAAATCTCCCTTAATATTTTTTCACATAGTTTCCATTATTCTCTGATTAAGTTTTTTTAATTCTTTAAAACAAATTTAAAGTTGCTTATTTATGGAAATAAAATGGTCAGAATGAAGGAGAGGATTTTCATACTACTCATGACAGTAGATGCTTCATCTTGCCACATCTCATCTTCGGCCAGTTAACTATCCAATTAAATAAAGTGTGAACATGCTATCCTCCAATCTGATGATAGACAGATAAAACAGAAATGTGCTAATACACTCAGAGTTATCTTCTACACATCAGTGCAGGAAATTAAAGATAAAACACTTGATTACACAGTCATCCATGTGGGTAAGATATTGAATATGGCACATCAAGAGAAATGCCATATGGAAATCCATATGGCTCCATAGACAAGTACTAACAGATTAAGATTTGCTCTGTTTAAAAAATTAAAAGGAGAAGCATTTTCACTAGTAAAGAACCACCTCACAGAAAAAGGGAAGGGAAGGGAAGGGAAGGGAAGGGAAGGGAAGGGAAGGGAAGGGAAGGGAAGGGAAGGGAAGGGAAGGGAAGGGAAGGGAAGGGAAGGGAAGGGAAGGGAAGGGAAGGGAAGGGAAGGGAAGGGAAGGGAAACACTGTATTGGTACATAATCACTTGTCAAAATTTCCCACATATGCTGCAAGTAATTTACTGTAATTCACATTTGCTTGCTCACTTAGTATCCTTCAGATCTTCTGACTATGCTCAAGAGTAATTGACAAAACAAACAAAAATAAATGTTGTGTAGAACATAAAGAGCTAACTACATTGTTGAGAAATCTTTTCTTGCAGCACAGTCACACACTGAATTTTTCTACTATTGGAGACATCTTACTGCTTATAATGGCAGTATCCATCATATAGAGTGTGTTTGAAGCAGTCATTTTGGTTGGTATTAATCTCTGCTAATACTATTGTTAACTTTTGAACTAAAACCTCAAATCTTTTCTATAGTCAGTGACAGAAATAAACATTTTCAGAAGCTTAAACTAGAACTACCCCTGGAATGACATCTGATTTTGTTTTGGAGGAAATTAACAATTTTATTCCAGAACAGTATACAGGAGCAAGCTAACATTTATATGTTTAATCAGAGAAATAGAATCTGTGTTTAAAATGGAACATTATTTCACACTATAGACAGTATGCCAATTCAATTAAATTTAGGTTTTTATAGCAATAATATAATACAGAAGAAAAAAAATAATTTCACCCTGTAGATAGATTTCCTTCTGTTTCAGCAACCTTTCCTTAGTCTGTGGCTTAAGGGTGGAAACCTGTGGAAATCATCTTGTTCATTTTTTTCAGGGCAAGCTATCAGAGACTGTCATAAAAATGCCCACAGTCATCCTGGGCAATTCATACAGAGAAGCACTGAGACAGCCAGTGAGTGGTTGCTACCTCCTATCTGTAAATTGCTTTTGAATTCCACCACTGTCATCAGCCCAGTAGGATGTACAGTTTGTGCCTTCCATCTCCAGAGTCTGTGAAGATTTTTTTTGTACGGCTACATTCCACCTTCATCATCTGTCATACATATAAAACTGTGAAACCATAGAATGATTCACGTTGGAAGGGACCATAAGCCACCTGATCAAATCAGGGAAAATGTCTAAGTTTTCCAGACATTGTCCAGTAGAGCTCTGAAAATCTCTGAGCAAGAAGACTTCAAAACCTCTGGGGGAAAGTTGTCCCCGTGTCTGACCACTGTATGTTTTTGTTGTTGTTGTTTTCTTAATAGCAAGAGAAAATTTTCCTTGATGTAACCTGCATTCGTTCTCCTCATACTTTTGCTGTGCATCATTGAGAAAAAACTGGTTAGATCTGCTCTATCTATAAACATACATCCAACAGTAAAGGGCAATGTTAAGTTGACCCTTTAAGCATCTGTTCTCTGAAGAAAGCCTGCTCACACCGCCTCTCCTTGTAATACTGTGTACTCCAGCCACTTCGCAATCTGGTGGCTCTCCAATGGCTTGCTTCAGTTTTTTCAAAGTCTTTGTTGTACTAGGGAGCCTCGAAACTGGAAGAAATACTCCATTTAATAACCATATGGGGTAATAATTTCTTTTAAATTGCTGGTTATGCTTTAGCAGTGAATCCAGGGAGGAAGTTGGCCATCTCTGCTGTGCTTGGAGGGAGTAATTGGACTAGATGACCTCATGAGGTCCCTTCTAATGTTAAGTATCTGACAATTCTATGATTTAAAATGTATACTGAATGATGTGGGGAGTAAAACAACTGTATCACAAACCCTGTATCTCATGAGGCTAAGGACAGCAGTTGCATTCAGGACCAAATCACAAATTTGTGATGAGTGACACCTTCTACTTCTCAGGACAGGCCTGGGCAAACAACACATTTCTGACATGTCTGAGTTACGCAGACTATTGTTATTATTTAGTTCTCCAAATATATAACAATATAAACAAAATAAGGTAATTCTTGTAATACCCTTTCCCAACATCACTCTATGAGTACCTCAAAAAAGAAGACAAAATTGAATGGAAACACAGAGCTGCTCACTTGTGAAGTTTATGAAAGTTAAACACTTCTAGCAATGATAATTGATAATACTTTAATATTGATTTTTCCAACATACGATAGATAACAGATATATAAAAAGAGTAATACATGTAGGTCAGATACGAGAGGTCTGTAATATTTGTGCTCTGATTACCCATTATCTTTAGTTTTGAATGATAATTGCTTTTTAACTACTGCTCATAGTTTTAGTGTTCTTATTTGCTAAAATATTTTTAGATTATTATAAATATTGTTTTTAGAAAATGCTGAGTGCCTTCAAAAATATGGTTTCAGTTCATAAATGTAGAGCTAGTATCAAGAAACAATATGCTGTTACTGCTATCCCTTACCAAGGAAGCAACACATATGTATAAAAAAAAACCCCAAAATTAAACAAAAATCCTGAATGGTATTTTTGGTATCATTTTCATTCAGCCTATTGCTATAAATATTAAAGTCTTGTAATGCCATTGACTGAAAAAAATCAGGTTTATTCATTGAGAAACGAGTATTTTCTTCACTGAATGAAAAGATAATCAAGCAGTTTGATATGGAACAGTAAGTCAAGGAGAGGAAAGGGTCAAGAATAGCAATCATTCAAACACAGTCCTTGTTTTTGTTGTTTCAGGAATATACAGTCAGTGCTGAAGAGTGAAAGGGGCATTTTTTGTGGAAAAGGAGTCAAATACTTTGTAGTGAACATGGATATTCATTGTATGTTTCCTTCATTTTGTGTTTTAGTTTTTCCTTCTTACTTTACCTGCAGGGTGTAATACAAGATATTTAAGAGAAGGAAAGTTATCAAAAAAACATTCTATGAGTGTATGGCAAGCGTGGTATAGGGAGGGGTGGTGGGTGGGGATGAGTATGTTGTGCACTATAGTAATCTTCCTAGGAAACTGGAGGAAAAAATACCAGAATGCTAAATTAAATGTTGGAGATGCAGTAAAATAATCTAGAACTCTGTGATAATAGTGCTGATAAACTAATAGAAAATACATAGTTTATTTACAAATAAACTGTGCAAATATGAACTGTGAGCATTTTGTAGAAAATGGATGTATGAAAGGAAATGGTACATGTTACGAGAAGGAAAGCACTTAGGGACTTGCCTGAAACCAGAAGTCAACAAATTTTGATGTTGTCACCAGTGAGAACAAATTCAAGTAATTACAGCCTGATATAAACACCACTGAACCAAATGAGAAACTTTCCATTGACTTTGATTTACTTGGAACATCCAGGAGAAAAAAGAGAGACTTTCAAAAGATCAAAGGGCAATTAGGCATCTAACTCCTACTGAATACCGACAGCATGCACGCTGTCTTTAACTGTGGAAATGTTCCTTTAAAACAGAATTTTAAATATTTCCCTACTGTTTAACAAAAATATTTATTACAGGAATGGTGACATAACTTCCCAAACCCCATGGCCACTGTATAACAAAATTACGTGTGGGTACTAAGTGAATAATAAAAAAAAAAGTGTTAGCACAATTATTCTGAATTCCTGAAAGCACATAGAAAACAATATTGCCTTTCTTTGTATGGGAGGGGTAAATGGGTTTGGTTTTAATATAAAATTACACATGTACACACATATTTGCACTATATAGGGAAACTATCTCATTCTGTGAGTTATAGCTTCAGGATCAGGTCTAACATATTTGTTTGTAGGATTCTACATTCAATAAGAAGTCATAGAAGCCCCTGAAACCATAACAACCTCTGCATCATACTCCTAGTATACTACCTTTCAGCACAGACAGTTATGTTGAAGATACTCACAGACATGACAGTGTCTGTACTTTAGTCCTTAAAACCAAAATACTTTACCTGGTATTTTCAAATTTTCAGCAGTATTTTCTCTACACAATTTGATTATTCCTTTTTCCTATTTTATAGTCTTAAAAAAGATAAACATTTACATCAAAATCAGTTAAGTGAAATAGAAGGACTGAGGGTCTGAAATAGATTTACAACAAAAAAAGGTGATGAAAATTGGGTGCTGCGTAGAACTCAGAGGTCTTTTGTCATGCTTCTACACTCTTTGGAAGAATTATAAAGCAATCTCTAGGTTTAAGTCCCCTAGATGCATGCCTATATATTTCAGTGTAAATAGAGCTTTCCGATGTTTCCCATGACTCTGAAATTCAACAATCCCTAAAAATTAGTTTTCCATGATCCTGAGTTTTTGGGGTTTGTTGTACTTCTGTCCTCTACGGTTTCAAGAGATATAACTTCGAACACATGAAGACACTGTAAACTGATGAACTGTCTTTTGCCTGAGGGAAGTAGAAAAACATAATAAAGCCTGAGATGTATGAATTGCCCCATTCATCTCATCTGAACCTTCAAGACTCCTTATTTTCAAGGAAGTAGAATTCACCACTTTTTTCTCAAGGATATTATTGTTTCCTAAAGATGAAATCTAATGATACTGCTGTGAAATCAGTCATATATACATACATATAATGTATATATAAAATAAAAATCAATCCATACAGAGCTATTGCCACCTGTGTTTCTGGTACCAGGTCATGGATTCTTCTGCTTTCTTAGCTTTTGTGTGTAGCAGAAAATGCAGACTGTCCCTGAAAGTTAATTGGGGCTTGACCTTCAAGAAGAACTAAGGATAAATAGTGAAAAATTTCTGAACTATTAAAAACAAACAAAAAAAAAAAAAAGAAAAAAAAAAGATTTTTTTCTACAAAGGTGGGGAAAACAGGCAAAATAAGCATGGCCTCACATATCTTATCTTAATTTCCATAACATAATGATATTAATTATGAAATATTTTTTTTAAAAAAAAAACAAGTTTACAGATCTTGGAGCCTAAATTAAATGAGATAAATCCAACATTTCCTGTTCCGTATGCTATACATACTTACATTTAATTCCCATACATCTTTAAAATTCCCGCTGTCAAACATAACTGCACACTAATTTCATGCTGATTAGCATTATAACTTAAGATTTATAGATGTGTGTTGTTTGCATTGGAATTAGGAATTTGGACTAAATTCAATGTACTAATTTGAAATTACAAATAAGTTTTCAGGTTCCTCTAACAAAATTTTTATAAACTCTTTCTTCAGAATCTGTACCCTTTTGTTTCTACAGAGCCCAGTGTTGAAGGTGGCCTTACTTTGAGTGCAGGGGTGGGTTAGGTGGCCTTCAGATGTTCCTCCCAATCTATGCAATTCTATGATTTCTTGATTCTGATCATAACTCATATGTACATTGCAGAAAAAGTTTTGCAATTGTTTCAACATACTTTTTTTCCCCTCACATTGGCCAAAACTGTCAAAGCTGTCCATATTATGTGTGATCTTTTTGTGCATTTTTTAATGCCAGTTCTTACTGCTACTATGCCTTTTTCAAGTATTTATCAAATGGTTGAGCTAAATGACATTCAGTTATTTACTGTGTGTTAATCAATTTTATTGCTTCTAGATGGGTGCCCGAAAATGAAATAAAAAGTAGCAAAGAAAAACTTAAATGAATACTGAAGAGTCTTTTAAATACTCGTAGCTTTGTCTTTTCACATGAAGCGTATTTTATAATGAAGGGCAGCAATTACTTCACATCTTTCCTGATAAAGGCTTCTTTGAAGTGATGTTCATGGCTGAATACTTTTTTCAGCATTGTCCACATCTGTTCTTCTCTTCCTTGAAGCCAAGAGTAGATTTCTGCTTTACTTACATAAAGTAGAATCAGGGCTGAATTCCTAAGATTACATCCCGAATCAAATTTTCTCAAAATCTAGATTTCAGCTTGGCATTTTTGCTTCAGAACAAATTTTTTATGAAAACTTGTGTTTGCTGCACAGATTCAAAGTCTATTCATGTGTTACTTGAAAATGTTACTCAATATATTATTATTCACCCTATAAGATCTGTCATATAATTTAATTTCCTTTATCTTATGTAGAGAGAAAACAAATAAACAAAACCACACAAACAAACACACAAAAAATCCTAACCTAAACAACCAAAATCAGTTATTTTACTGCAAAACCACAGCGAATGACTATGAAGTAGAGGAAGATTGTAGCCCCTGAGCAATTCTTCTAAGGGTAAAAATTATTATTTTTCCTATCATATTAAACTAATTTATATTTATTTGTAAAGGTGTAGTAACCATGTGTATAGTTCCTAGAGTATACTGGGAAGTTAAGAAACAAATAAAAGAAGATGTTTAGAAAATAACTAAGGAGGAAATCAATAATAAATGGAGTAGAATTGAAGACACAAAAAAACCCCAACTGTATGAAACTTTTCCAAGAGATATGATAAAGATTTGTAGACATGAAGAATTACGGGAAAATTTTAAAATAGGAAAAACATTGAGGGAAAAAAGAATGGCACTAGGAGAGAGGAGGTTAGACTTCAAGAATTAAAACTAGGTAAAGGTAACATAAAGACATGTAGAACATTTACTTGTGATTGAATTTGTTACACTCTATAGAATATATTATGGTTTTAAAATATAAGTTGAATACAACAATTGAAATTTAGCTTCAGCTTGAAGGCACCTAAGTTTAGGGGTCTAGATGCAGATGTATGCATGTTAACTCTCCTTACATTTTTATTGTCATTATATTCAATGGAGACTCAATTCAGGTGAAAAGAATGTGTCACACATGACACTTGTGTATATTGGACATGCTTGCTGTTGAACATGAGCTACAGGTTCCTATTTGGTCTCCATCTACCATATAAACACAGGTCTTCCATAGGTCCTCGTTCATATCTGCAAGCCCCTGAAGATGACTCAGACATAATAAGTCACCTGAAATGGCACTTCTTCCCTGTGTGAGGACTATTGAACGGAGTTAGGTAGGTGACTTCATGCATAAATCTACACTGAGCTGAGTAGGTGTACAGATTTCCATTATTGTCTTGACTATATAATTAACTGTCCTGGGAGTTTTGATACGTCATCCACATGTAGGAATAAAAATTTAGGTCTCAATCTGGAGTTCAATCCAACCAGATTGCTTGAAGTATAGTTCACACACAAGCAGAAGACAGAAATCAAAGGCTTTTGAACTAGCACGGAAAACAAACAAACAAACAAACAAATAGAAACATGCCACTAAATGACAAAGTCACTTCAGTAAGCTCTTAATTACATTAATATTTAAACACAATGAAGAATATGTGAGAGCAAAGTTGTTGACATACATCTCCTTGATTTCCCATAATATGAACACAGTGAGAAGGAGGGAGTGATGAAGCAGATTCTTTTTAAACAGGTTTTTCATCATACAAACAGTATTTGATAGTTTAATCAGACTCTTAAAGTGAAAAAGTTTAACTGCTTTTCACGTTGGTAACCTGTGGAGTACATTAACAGGAAGAACAGTGATTTTAGTGCAGTGGGTGTTCCTTGTGTAGGACTCCAGCTGCTGTGAAAGCTTAAGCCAGAAAAGCTATCCTGAAACTGGATTGCTTGATGACAGACTGTCAGAATGTATTAATGTTCTTAAGATAACAAGAAATGCTATGTGATAGGTAAAATTGCCTTGTGTTTCTAACTTGTGTGTCATTTTGAATGTTGTGATAGGAGATGCCTAATATCACCGTGATGTGCTTGATTCTGAAAACTGACTTACTAATTGCAGTAGTGACATTCTGTATCATGGGAAGGCAGTTTTCTTCTCTTAGTATTCCAGTTCTGCCTTAGCAGAAAGGTATTATTCTCATTCTTGGATTAGCCCAACATTTGTCAAAAGTAATATAAGCTCTCAGTTATTTTCAGAGCCAATTAAGAGATTAGCATCATAATAAATACCCAGTAACACCTACATCTTTTGTTTTAATTTCTTCTCAACTATTTTTCCCCACACCTCAAATTTCTGGAATTTACTTGCACGGAAATATATCACTAAGAAATACATATTATTATTCCTACCCACAATATGAAATACATCATATCAGGAAAACCTGTTCTCTTATGAGAAAAGTTCACTTGTTTCAAAAGTGTACATTGAAATTTGTCAGGTTGAAGAGGCTGCCCCAAGGGCAACCTTAATTAAAGCCAACAGAGAGGAAAAATTAAACAGTGAAAAATGCTTAGCTGATATTCATAGAACTTCAAGTCAAAACCAGAAATAATAAGAGTAGATGACTTTGAGGATAAATTCATGAGTATTTAATTACTCCATCCACCACATACTCCATCTTTCTATACACTTTCAAAATCCTGGTTTAGATAGATAGTTTTATCTGTTTCTGAGTAAAGTCTAGTTGCTGTCTTTCAGGTGTATGCTATTCCTTCATTTGCTGTTTAACCCTGTGAGTACTGCCAAACTTTTTCTACAATAGTAAAGTGTCTCAGTCAGAAAAGTCATCCCTCAGAGTATGAGTTGAATCTTGAGTAGTTACTTAACTATATTTGTAAATGACAGAGAGCTGGGGAGAAAACTGTTTAATTAAATATTATTAATCTGTTAGCTGACTTCCTGGCTGTTTTGGATGGCTGTTTTCTTCTAAGTAAGAGTGTTGCTGCTCCTTAGCAGCATGATGCTGGTATCCTGTACCTGTTGATCACAAGGCAAAGTTTACTTCACAGATTGCTTTTACTTTGCAATCTGGATATTGTTCAGGCTTGCTTTACAGTCACAATAGACAGGAATATACAGGAATGGATGTCCTCCTAGGGAGTTAAGCTATTTCTCAGGGTGGGGAAATTTTCTTCTGTCTTGGTGGAACCTAAAGGATGCACCCTAAATTCTTAAACGACTCATTAAAGATCTTAAAATAAGGTAGAATGTGTTTGTACTCAGTACAAAGAATCAGACTTCATCTGATTACTAATCAGCCCCTTGAGTTTAGTGTAATCAAGCTCTCATTAGAAACATTAACTCTCCACATTGACACTGACAACCATTTTCAGATCTCAAACTTTGTGTGGTGTTTTGTTTTGTTTTTTCTTCTGTTTTGTTTTGTTGGGGGAAGTGTTGTTTCTTTAGTTTGGGGGTTACTTTTGCAATTGTTTTGGTTTGGATTTTAGTATACCCAGAATACTATGATGGCTACAAGTTTGTGCCAAGATTTACATTAGGACACTAACAACTGAATTTCATATAGTGTCTTTATGTCCATCCATAAAATACTATTAAAACCGGCATCACCATAATAAAGATTTCCTTTTAGTAAGAGAAAATGACAATGTGGTCACTGTAGATAACTAAGAAGCTTTACTAACCATAGTTACATTAATTTACCTGAAGGATTGCTCTTCCTTTGTGTTCTCCCTTTCTCCCTTGCTTGATCCCTCCCTTCCTTCTTTCTTGCCTTCTTACCCTCCTTCCCTCCTTCCTATTATTGCAATCTATTATGCAGGTTTTAAAATACTTAATGCTAATTATGATGTCCTGTAGTCTAGTTCACCAGGATGAAGAGATTAATATTTGAATATAATGCACTTTTGGTATGGTGTTAAAGCAACTTAGGCAAGTAACTGAATTGCCTTTCAATAGACATCCCCTTTCAGAGAAAAGCAAACAAAATATAAGTTCAGTGCACTCTGAAAGAAAAATACATCTTTGACTACTACTTATAAGTCTACACTGATCTCTGTCTTTTTGTTTTTTCTTCTTTTTATTCTTTCTATATATTTTTATTTTTGTAATGTCCCTTCCTTTCCAGTAGCGATAAATAGGAAAGCAGCCTGGACTTCTGGAGGGGGTGAGTGGGAAGGCTGCTTGCTTAGGTTACTAGACAAACAAAAAGGAAAGTTCCCAGCTAATGTTTATTATGTTTTATTTATGCTTTCTATTTTTTCTAGCTTTTTTAAAAAATATTTTTAAAACTCTTTGTATGTGATGACCATTGGTTTGGTGATTTATTATCTCAATCAAGCAGCAAGTATCAGTCATAAGCTCTAAGCTGGTTTACTTTAGCCTCAATTGATGTAAAAAATATATCCCTATTAAAAAAACCCCAACACGTCTGTATCAAAGTTTACATGAAACTCACACTTTTATGTATTATTGTATCTACTTAACCCAGGGATCCCAATGCACGCTTTTCTTTATGACATATAAATGTTTTGGATAAATAAAGATATTTTTTATTAATAAAAATTGCATAATCAATCTAACACTATTTTGGAATTTGGGTTTTGGTACATGAAGTTTGTCCACATATATTTTGAATTTTAGTTCAAAAGAAGAATCACAGATTCTTCCTAGTTCAAATTGTTTTCTGAAAAGAAGCTGTTATCATTGTTCACAGTTTTGGTGCAAGGTTTGCTCCAGTAGCTTTTTGGGATGGAGGGGTGAAAAAGGAGGGCATCATAAACCAGTGATCAGCTCCTACAGGCATAAGAATTGATGGTGCAGAAAAGGTTGTATGCAGCAGTAGTGGAAACAGCTGCTGCCTGCTTGGGTTAAGGGACTTTTTTACAAACATGACAGGGACAACCTCCATTTACTACGATTAAATGTTCCAGTCTGGCCCTAATAAAACTCATGATTCAGACCAATAAGCATTGAATTTTAAAATTCAAATACATACAACTACAATTAGACTGTTAATAATTTTGGAACCCCTTTCACAATTTCATGCTGCAGCTCAAAGAGTAACAGCCCATAAGAGTAATTATAGAGGCTTCTGTCTCAGGGATTTGAGTAAAACTGCTGCAGGGAAAGCCAATGAGCTTTTGCATTCTCCATGTGTGTCTGTGGAAATCTTGTGATGCATACCTAAGAATTCCACATAAACACACATGCCAAGCGTGTTGTTGGTTGATTTTATCCAGTAGTTCTTATACATGCAAGCATATTACTGATTGGTGTAGGTTATGCACAACTCAGACATATGTTCAAAGCTTTATGGAGTCAGACATGTATGTTTTAGCTTCTTAGGCAAAGAAGAAAAGAAAGCAACTATATGGTTTATCTAAAAAAAAACACCAGAAAAAGATAGCTTCATCTGTCCTCAATTAGTCTTATTCATTACTGTGAGTCAGAAAAAAATATTTTAAAGCACAGACTTCAAGAAAGCAGCCAACCTTTTCCACAGAAGCTGCTACAGAAAAAACAGAAGCAAGAAACTGTGATACCAAATAATCCAGGGAATGTGAAAGGTAAATGAAAGGCTTTTTAGTTCCTCTAAGTTAGCTGAAGTATAATTTCTGTACTTACATATGATGAAGCACAGTAGAACTAAAAAGTGCAAGTATGGGTGAGGAGTCATAACTGAGGCCTTTATGTAAAGAACTTGGCACTAATTTCCTGAAGAATCATGGAAAGTCATATTGAAAAAAGGAAAGTATCTAGTTTTGTTGTTGTAGCCCAAAAGTCATGTAGCTTGATTGTTTGACTAAAATATATCAATAAACCATGATATGCATACATTAGCATTTACAAATGTTGCAGTTAATTATTCTTTTTTTGTTGTTTTTCTTTTTGTGAGAAAACTGGGGCCTGTATCCCTGAGTGTTTCTGTGTCTGCTGCATATTCTTATAAGTAAAAAAGGAAAGAGATAAATAGCATTCAGTACCGAGATTCTAAACTTTTCTCTAGAATTCTAAACCCTCTAAACACATGCTCATGTCAGTGCTTTACAGTATCAAATTTCACAAATGTCTGAGTTGCATAAGCTTAAATAATAGAAAGAGTAATGATTTGCCGAACAATAAACTTGCTCTAATGAACATGGTAAATAGGCCACAATTAATTAACTAAAACAGCTTTTGATCTTACAGTCCAGACATTTTCCCTGTACACTGAGCATGAGTAACTGAAGTGGCATGCCAAAACTGTCTTAGTTCCTTGAGTTCCATAGTCTTTTTAATGTGCTAATTTTTATCTGTTTCTCATTTTTTATGATCATTACTGATACTGTTATACTAATGTTTAATATATGGCTAATATTTTTATCCTGGCAAGAACAAAAGAAAAGAAATGGAGATGTTCTATTCTTTTTTCTCATCTCTTCTTCCACCTTTTTCTGCAGAAAGCTGTCATCAGATTAACCTCAATCATCACCTACTACATAATCATGTGCAATAAAACAAGAGCATTTGCACCAAAAGACCAGCCCAGCCAAATCCAAACAGAAATGAAACCTGAATTACTTAATGTTTCCCAGAACTGTATTAGGAGTACTCAGAATGCTTCACCCCATGGCTCAGCAGGATCTCCAAAACTTGAAATGCAGCCACAATGAGACATGGCCATAAGAAAAACAAGAGTCCTGAATAGTGACTTCTCTTTAGTTCCTTAAATTAAAAGAACGGCAAGACCATTCTTACGTCCAAGAAACTATATCTTCTTACAAGCTGTATGGTGTTAGGTAAATCTCCTCATTCCATTGTTTGTTTCCTCCACTTATTTGTTTCAGATTATGAGCAATATATTTTAAACAAGGCCTTGTTTTTACAAACACTATGATTAAAAGGAAAACAGATCCCTAAAATATTGACACTTCTAGATATTACATAAATATTATTACTACTGCTATCCATAAGGACACAAACAGGTTACCCTACAGATTGCAAATAGTTGTAGCCAGTTGCCTGTAACTGAGCATAAAACACGGTGTAATAATGTTGACAGGCCTGAGCAGTCAAAGTTTAGCAAGAAATATGGGCTTCAACTAAGTAAAAAGTAGTATAATCATAAGATAAAGAATGGTGTGGATAATAAATACCTTATGAATTTTCAGTGATGGTTCTTCATGAAGTGTATGTTAGGAAATCCTATGTAGTAGCTGTTAAAAACAAACAAAATTTCCAACCAAAACCTATAAAAAATAAATAGAAGGCAAGATCTTCCTTGTGAGCTTTCCCATTTGATGGAAGTATTTGGCTGAAAATGCAAGAATGACCTGATGTATGAATAGCTGCAGCAGGAGCTGCAGAAAAACAGAAGCACTGCAAATATAAACACCATTAACAGCTTCAAGTATGGTACAAGATTTTGATCTCAAACAAAACCCAGTGCCATGAACAAAAAACCCACCACCATCAACAAAAGTTTCAAAATAATGGGTCGTAGAATATTACATTATAATGATAGTTCTTAATTCAAATTATATAAAGTAAATTTTAAAATGGACTTTTAAAACTTACGTAGGTAAATCCTATTAGGAATCCCTCATGTTTTTTGTCCATAGGAAGTTACACTGCTCAGGATTCATAGAAGATAGTAGCAAGATTTTTATTTCCATTATAAAAGAAAAACCTACATATTCTAGATCAGCGAAGCAGAATAGCAGTCTAACATGAAATAAATTATTTTCTAGATTCTCATCTTCTGAATTACATCAGTTCTCTGCATTAAATTCTTCCAATTTAAACATGTATTTACTGGACAAATGAACATACCTGTGAAAAGAATAGAAAGATGATAAATTGAATTAAACCTCCCTAGTTAATTTAACATTTCAAGTAACCAAGCTTAACCTGTTTATTCCAAAGCAGAAGTCACTAATGCTGCCTTTGCAGTCTGCTCTTATTAAAATCCCAGAAGATCATAGTATTTATATAGCAAAGAACTAATAGCTGGCATGAATAACCTGGTGTGTTGCAGTGATTTAGGCAATAAGGTACAGGGTTGGGGGTTTTTTCCATATGAAAGCAAGTATTTGCCTCTGTAAGTATGTTTAGGTGGAACTGAATAATGGTCCAGCTGAAGGCACAAACATGAATTTATCAACTGATTACATTTGTTCCAGGTACAATATATTGCAGTTTCTTAAAGTTACATGAAGAACATGGAAATCTATATTTCATCCAGGATTTCTTTTTTCCCAGATGACGACTCCCATGTCATATGTCACATTTCTTACTTGTTCTGTAGCCTTATAATATTTGTATTGCTGCCCTATACAGTAACGGAAGTTCAAATATAAGAGAAAGCAGTACTGACTTTTTGAACTCTCCCTTGTAGTGAGCTAACCCAAAAGGTGATTAAAGCACAATTAATGTATGCACTTAAGCAGAGATCAGGTTCTCTTCTACTCATCTCTGAGCTGTACTAGATAGTCAGTTCATACAGCTTACACCTATGTTTTATGAACAAGAAACAAAACATCACCTTAACAGCCTAAAGGGCACTGTACGTCAGAATGGATGCACTGATAACTGTTAGGTGACTTTTGGGATGAAATTACACTTCATAACTTGGGTGGTCAGACTAAATCTAAATTAATTGTTCACCTAGCATTGTGTAGTCACAATTAATTTAATATCATAAATTTTCTGGGACAAATTTCTGCATTTATGCATCTGGCAAAATACAGTGACATTTTCAAAATGTTACATTTATCTTAGTCACTACTATTAAAAAACTGTATAGTGCTATTTGAAAAACCAAAGAATAATCCTGGTCCAACCAAAGTCCACACGGTCTAACAGTCCATTATGAGCTTATTCAGATCTGTATGACCCAGCGGGAGCTGCATGAAGACTATTCAAAACAAGGTAATTCAGAATCAGAATGAGAACTTATCTTGTGCTAAAACTATGTGCAAAAGAATTAGATTTGGTGTTTGATTTGGTGTTTATTCATAGTTCAGGTTTGAAATTCACAGTCTACTATCCAGGAACAACACTGGGCCTCCTTACAAGTTGTTCTGTGTTGTTTATCTCATTATAAGACAACTGAAATGATAAAGATCTCTATGTTGTCATATGATCCTTAGTATGAAATATCCCTTTTACTTCAAAATTGTATGCACTGCGTAGGAAACTCAGTGAAGCTTGGACAGTGATGTCAAGTATTGTCTTCATTGCCTGCAGTACTATAGCCTCTGACTGCTGACCTACTGCCATATTTTAGATTAGCTGCAATAGTAACATGGAAAGAGGAAAAAACAGCATTTTTATTTTGCCCACAGCAGGATCATCAGTCTGCTGTAGTCAAGAGTCATCAAGAGTCAAGAGACATCTACATGGATACATACCAAACAGTCCGTATAGTATTTTCAAGTTTGCATGTTACCTATTTCACTTACTATAAACTGTAGACATAGAAAACTCTTGTTCTATAATGATCTGGTGTACCTGAATAGTATTCCGAATTTGAATTCTATATCATTTCATGTTATTGTTCTGTCACACTGAAATTTATGAAAATAAATATTTCCTGCAGAGTTTGTTGTGTAATCTCCAGCAGCAAGGTTTTCATTGTCATCAATAATAGAAATGGATGTGTTGGGTTTTGGTGTAAATGTTGTTTCTGCAGTTTCATCTCACTACTGTTGTGTTACTTTAACAGATATAGTGCATATATTTGTGGTGCTTTAAACTGTAGGGAATGATCTGTCAGTTCTCTAAAGACCAAATCTGAACATTCTATCTGAAATTACTTGTATGTAATATAATATTCAGGCCACAAATCTTTATCTGTTGGTTCTTCTGGCAGAAACTTGTACTGGTTCTCCCTTTTCTGATGCCCCAAGTTCTTGTGAAATATTTAAGATAAAAACTCTCCAGCCATTTCACCCAAAGTTCAGAGATTACCATTATCTTACATATCTGTAAAGATGAGGATCAATGTGTTTTCCTCTGATATAATGGGAGTTTTCTAATTCGGAAGCCTAAAATGAAGATTTTTATCATCACTTGATAACTCCATGACTTCAACATTTATACTTAATTTTCTATGCACACTTGGAAATATTTCCTCATAGTCATTATCTTTCATATCGTGTTTCAATCATGGTGTCAAGTCTTGTAAAGTTTGCAAATTTGTGTCCTTTGTCACTTTTTGCATCATCTGGTACTACCAAGAAGAGCTGGCTTCATCATCTTTGTAAGCTGCCATTAAAATAGTTGTGAGAAACATTTGGATTGCCCTTTACTCTTCTCATCATCAGATTAAACAAGATCTCCTCCTTTAACCTCTTTTCAGAGGGCACGTAGTGTGCCTTCACCACTTTGATAGCAGTCTTTAGATCTTTAGCTCTGGACCCAAATACTCCAGATGTCTCTCAACAGTGCTGAAAAGAAGGGAAAGACCCCAACCTGACCTGTTAGCAGCAACCTTCTTTCTAATGCTGTCTAGGTTGTTGTTGGTCTTTGCTGCAAAGGGGCACTGCTGGCTCATGGTCAACTTGTTGTTCATCCTCAAATACTTTTCTGCAAAGATCCTTTCCAACTGGTCAGACCCAAACCTGTACAGTTTCATGGAGTTATTCCTCCCCAGATAAAGGATTTAGTATTTCCTTTTTTTGAACTCCATAAGGTCCCTGTTACACTATTTCTCCAACCTTTCACCCTTCCTTTGAATAGCAGCACAACCATCTGGTGTATCAGCCTCCACTCTGAGTTTCAATGTAGAGGAACTGTAGAGGAATGAAGGCAGGTTAATTAACATTGATAATATACAGCTGTGGGCTGGCTTCAGGGGTGGTGGGTTGGCTGACGTGGATAATGTGCAGCTGTGGCTGGTTCCTGCTAGGTAGTTAAATAGTTCTAAAGACTGTATAAAGAGAGACCTGGAAGGAGCAGAGGGAGTGCTCCAGTTGTAGAAGCAGGAAGGCCTGGCTACTAAGAAGCATCATGGGCAGTAGATGAGCTTTTGAAACGTTGTGGGGGGATTAGTGGCTGTGTCAGGGCAAGGCATGGGAACTACTTAATGAAGATAACCTGGTATGTGATGGTAAAAGCCTTGTTGCGGCTGGCTAGGCTTGATAGTGCTGCAACAATTGGTGTCCTGTGTGAGTCTCAAACTCACAATCTTCAGATTATGAGACTGAATGTAATGAGCAGTGACAGCGGTGATGGCTGTGCTGGGGGACATTTAAAGTTTTGAGTGGTGATGGCAGTCCCCAGTGTAGCCCAGGCAGATGTGGATAGCCTGTGATCTGGATAATGTTGAGCTAGGTGGGGAGAGCCTGGGGATCCAGATCAGACACCAGTAGAAGTGAGCTGTTGGGACCAAAGAGAAGGAAGCTTACTGCTGTGGAGCTAAGAGACTGAGGGTAATGGGTGGTAGCTGTGGAGCTCACAGTAAGACATGGCAGTGGCCCATGATGGTGGGTCCAGAGTGGGTCTGGCTAGACAGAAGTGATGGCTGTGCCAGGGGAAAGCAGGAGCAGTGTGGTGCCATGGGCAGCTGCTGCTTGGCCTGGTGGTACTCTTGCCAGAGTTTATGTGCTTGTTGAAGGCTTCTCCCCTCATAGAAGTGGGTGACCACAAGGATGTTAAGAAGCTTTTCAGGATGTGGAATGATGCGTTAGTGATGTATTCTAAGTCTGCTGCTGAAAGGTCACTCAGGTTGCTGTTCAGTGTGGCCCAGGAGGTGAAAGGATGAGGTATTACAAGCTTATCAGACCCTCCCTCTGAAGAAAACAAAATTCCAGATGTGAAGAAAGGTGATCAACCCCCAGAAGCTGGAAAGCCCAAGATAAAAGTGAAGAAGGAATATGTGTATGAGTTCAGGGACAAGCTATGTATACTGTATGAAAAGTTTATTTGTGAAAAGGTTGTGATGATGATTGTAAAATACATAAGGTATGAAATGTTAAGAAAAAGGGAGGAATAATAGAGGAATGAAGGCAGGTTAATTAACATTGATAATATATAACTCTGGGCTTGCTTCAGGGGTGGTGGGTTGGCTGACATGGATAATGTGCAGCTGTGGCTGGTTCCTGCTAAATAGTTAAATAGCTCTAAGGACTGTATCAAGAGAGACCTGGAAGAAGCAGAGGGAGGAGAGAGTGTGCACTCTGGATGTAGGAGAGACAAGGAAAGGCCCCAGGAAAAGCAAGGAGAAGCAGGGGGCCTGGATGAGGAGAGGCTGGATGGAAGATGAGCCTGGAGAAGGAAGATTCTGGATGCAGCAGAGCCAAGAAGCAGGGTAGACTGGCCTGAAGAGGATGAAGAAACAGCACAGACAGTAGATGAACTTTTGAAACCTTGTGGGGGATTGGTGGTTGTGCTGTGGCAAAGCATGGAAACTACTTATTGAAGTTAACCTGATATGTGCTGGTAAAAGTCTTGTTGCAGCTGGCTAGTTTTGATAGTGCTATGACATTTCAGATTACCTGAAAACCCAGTGGGAGTACACTCTAACCCATCATCCCGTTCATTAATGAACATGTTACACAGTACTGACCCCAATATTGACACCTAGACCTCTGATTAGATGTCATGACACTGAGCACCACCCTCTGGGCCTGGGCATTCAGTCAATTTTCAACCCACCTTGTTGTCTAGACATCCAGCTCATACAGCAAGACCTTGTCACAAAGATCTTATGGGAGTCAGTGACAAAGACTTCTCTTAAAAGTTACAGTGTTTAAGTAAAATTTCTTCCTGAAAATGCGTTATTTTGTGTTCTTTCTGATATAGCAAATGGCCTGTGGGCAATACATTGATCTGATATTCATCAGACTTGTGGATCACCAAGCCTGATGATTCTAACTCTATGCTGTATATCAGCATTAGAAATTATTTATAATTATGATTCTTATCTAGGAGAAAGCATAGTGTACCTTGATTGACAAGCTCTGTTCTTATATTTGTTTCAGACATATTACAGATATAATTCCAGAATGTGTGCTGTAAATGTTTTTTTACTATCACCATAACTCTCTTTATAGATAATAGAGGGTAGAATTTTTAAAATCCTCTAACAATTACAAAGAGTTAGGCATCCTTCTTTTAACCTTATCATATCTCTTTTCACTTATCTCATTTATCTATAAAATCCTCAATGATATGTCTCTTTTGATGATGTTCATCAGAGATAGTCCAATAAATGAAAGAACTCTTAAACACTGGTGAAATGTGCTGCAGTTTTAATATGGCATTTCAGCCATTGGATGAAATCTTCACAACTCCTCTTTGAATAGATATAGACAGATTTGGAAATCTTCAGCTGGTCGCATGTAACACATCAAAAGCTGTTGCTGGTAGAGCAGATAGATTGCTGTTCAACAACACCTATCATGCATAGTTAGGTTTCCATACAGTGAAGTCATGCCCTGGAACATACTGGAAACAGAACCCAGATGAATTTCCAAAATTATAGGTACATAAACAACTACCTAAGGCTAATAATATTACCACAACTGGAATGAAGCAATTGGATCATTTTTTATCGTCTTCATTTCCACTGGAGATGAATGCTAACATATGACACACTAGTTACTCTTCCAAAGAGAATTCTCCTTGTACCAACGCATTTTTACAAAGCTGCATTAAAAAAGCCGTGTACCAGTCATTATTCCTCATGGTACACCCACACTGAAAAGTATCTATTTTGGAGAAAGTGAAGCTTCAGATTCTTTTGGTTTCTACTTTTTTTTTTCGAACTATGTATGACTTATAACAGCACTTATTTTCTAAAGACAAACCACTTCCCTAACTCTTGTATTGTTTTTGTAAAGGGAGTAATCTCTCTGTATTCCTTCCATTGCAGAGGTTGTAGTCCTTAGGTTTTGCACAAAGCTTTGATCCTCTGGAATAGAAGGTTCTTTAATATCAGTAGATATTTTTTTATTGTTTTTTTCGTTTTCCACAGAATTTAGTATTGCTGATAATAAGACTTACATAAAAACCAGGACAGAAGAAAGCTGTTTATTTCCCCATTCCCCATTCTGAAGTAGAGTCAGTTTTATTTTAGTTTGGTTTAGTTGATTTGGTTTTGGACTTACATATGCAATCTAATGAAAATACATGGTCAGTTGTAGGCAGTTTTCACAGGTTGATAAACAGTTCTGACCATGATAAAAATATGTAACCCCTATGCAAACTATGCCATTAGCTCCACTAAAGGTTAGATTCAAACCCATCAAAAGGCAGCCATCTGTGTTGTTAGCCCATTTTTGTTTTTATTTTCAAGGCCACTGATAGCATCTTTTGATGGTATATTGGAAATTCTTCAGCAGATGGTTCCTAATGTTGTTTTCTTATGTATAGGTTCCTGGCAATCTCAACACATTTTTATCACACATGATATACAGTATAGAAATGGTTTATTAAAAGATTATGGGCATGTGTATTTGTAGATGTATACATACTTATGTATATATGTGTTATTATTTATCTTTTTGTAATAATTTGTCATTAAAATCTATATAATTATGGCAATATTATTAGCATGGGTTTTCCTTGGTTCTTTTCAAGTTATGGAAATCTGTGGGGATAAAAGTAGTACTTTTCCAAGGACCCTCTATGTTTAGGACTAGTGGTCACATGGAACTAAAATAATGGTTAAATATTGAATCTCAAAATTGCAAAAACATGGACCAGTGAGTTTCAGATGTCAAATTTTACAAAGGACCTACAACGTCAAAAAGAATATTTCTACTTCAGTGTTATCTTTTGACATGTGGAGGATTCAATGTGAATTGTTACTGAATGACAAACAGAAGATGAATCCATCCAATCCCCTAGCCACCGTAGTCATATGCCAAGTGTCATTTTTTGAGGATAAGGACAGAGGTCTCAAAGCAAGATGCTGACAAAGAGAAATGTTGTACAAAGGATCTAACATGTTAATATTCCCCTAAGTGCGAATATTACACAGGCCAAAAGAAGAACCATGACATATGCTACTCCTGGGACAGGCCTCAACCCTTGCCGACTCTCTTGGAAGTCCTGATCAGAATAAAACAGAAGCAAGTTTTGTATCATCATCAAAACCAGATCTGCCATATAAGCAAATCACCTTTTTATTTTCCTATCTCTGGTGCTAAGCAGGAATTCGGGGATTGTTAGTCAGGATATGTGATACATGAGAAAATTCAAGTGGAATTTGAGCAACAATATAACATTCATGACAATGCCCAAAGGGCCCTTAACAACTGAATTAAGTAAAATAAATAAAGATATAAGTAAAATAAGTATGGCACCACATACTTAATTCAATAAAATAAAAATGTGCAAATGACGATTCCAGTCTCTGAAATTCTCAGTCTCTGCTGAATGTTTTGTTGTTTTATGCATCTGCATTGGCAGATAACCTCAGTGTTCCCTGACTTTCAAGCAGTCCACACACCATGGAGACTTCAGTTGTAGATGCCAGAGTGCCTAGATGGCAGTCTACATGGGAACCTTCTTTGGTGTCATAAATCTTGGAGGATCAGCTCCAAGCAGCCTAGAAGGTAACATGTCCTGACAAACCAAACCGCACCAAAGCAAAGCAAAGCACACCAAACCAAACCAAACCCAAACCAAACACAACCCCAACCCCAACCAACCCCAACCCCAACCCAACCCAACCAACCCCAACCCCAACCCAACCCAACCCAAACCCAAACCCAACCCAACCCAATCCAACCCAACCCAACCCAAATCAAA
Source organism: Falco peregrinus (assembly GCF_023634155.1). Taxonomy (NCBI): domain Eukaryota; kingdom Metazoa; phylum Chordata; class Aves; order Falconiformes; family Falconidae; genus Falco; species Falco peregrinus. The sequence continues at coordinate 86,675,730 of NC_073724.1, forward strand.
CCCAACCCAACCCAACCCAACCCAACCCAACCCAAACCAAACCAAACCAAACCAAACCAAACCAAACCAAACCAAACCAAACCAAACCATCATTGTTCTATCAAAACAACCATACCTCTCTCCCTATTGGTTGGAACTGTATTTACAGAGTCAATAATACAGATGGTATATAAAAATCAGAAATCAGCATCCAGCAGTTTATTCATTTCCAGTTCTAAGGATGTAATTTTGTTCTCCATTCTGGACATTTACTTTGAAAGATCATCAGTATGTCTTATGAATAAAGCCCTTTGCCTCTCTTTAGACTGAACTGTTAAAGGAAGGAGAGAACCAAAATATTCTCTTAGTAAGAGTTATAAGGATATCAGCAAGTAGTGAAGCATAACAGAAGCAGATGCCTTGGGCAAAACAAATCATCCTGAGAACCCAATATCTGCACTATATACTGTTTGGGTGCTTTACTTCAAACTAGCTCTTGTCTGGTCCCCTGGACTGAATACCATCCTGGAGTGGGAGCATCTTGAGCTCATGGAATGCAGGTTTGAGTTTATTTTTACCTGGATGGATTAAATGTGAATTATCTAGAAAAAGAACCTAGAGTGCGGGAAGTGGACATTATCAGGAGATTTACTGCAGAAGTATTCCTTTGATCCATAGTAAAATACTGATGTAGATGTACAGACAGGAAATTTCTTCTTTGGTTATGGTGACACATTCAAGTAGTGGTCAAAATACATGTTATATTAACAATATGGTTGTTTTGTGGTTGTTTCCTCCCCTCACCCCCCCACTATATAAAGTGATGAAGCCTATTCAATAGTTTTCTTTATTTTATTTTTTAAAAAAATAAGATACTTTTATAAGCTGTCACTCAAATCATCTTTTTTTTGTGTGTGTGCTATGAACACTTTGTTGATTTTAGATAAAATTATTTCTCATTTGAAAGAATCCAGATATGAGAAAAAGAAAAAGACACATGATTTAACCTTAAACAAAAAAAATCTACCATTATGTGTTGGTTCAAGCTTGGCAGACAGCTAAATGCCCACCTAGCTGCTCATTTGCTCCCCCACTCCCCTGGGGGGATGGGGAGGAAAAATAGGAAGAACAGGAGCAAGGAATGTCATGGATAAAGAAGAAGACAGGGAGATAGCTTATCAATTACTATTGTGGGCAAGAAACTTGACTTGAGGAAAGTCAATTTATTGCCAAGTAAAATAAATATTTAATTATTGATTGGGGTAATGGGAAACAAAAAGTCAAACAGTAAAAGAATATCTTTCCCTCTCTTCTTTCCCAGGCTTAACTTCATTCCAGCTCTTCAGACTTCTTTTCCCACCCCAAGTGGTGCAGGGGGATTGGGTGGCGGTGGTATTACAGTCAGTACATAGATGTTTATTTTGCTGCTCCTCCCCTCCTCATACTCCTTTCCATTCCTCCACTATGATCTCTTCAATGGGCTTCAGTACCCAGAGCACCTCCTCCTTCTCCTGGAACTAGCTGTGTCCAGAACACGGCAGCCCTGATCTCTTCTCACAGAGGCCATCCCTGCAGCCCCCTCCACTACCAACACCTGGGAATGTCCATCCAATACACATGATTATACTCTTTTCCTTTTATCTCTAAAAGGTACATGTTAGAGAACTGGCATCAATTGCCTCCTACCCTTTTCAAGTCCTGTTAAAAGACGTAACATAGAAAAATAAGGGAGAAGAAATGGTTACGCTGTACTCCACACTACTCTGGACTGAGCTGGAATTCCACATGCAGGGGTTTTTTGGTTGGGTTTTGGGGGGTGGGGGGGGTGGGGTTGTTTTGTGGTTTTTTTTGGGGGGGGGGGGGGAGATAATTGCAGAAAGTTCACATATAGTTGTCCTTGAATCAAAAAAGTTTTATTTTAAGGAAGACAGGGACCAATTACTCCCCTTGGCCAGTAAGAGCAGAAAGAGAAGTAATGGGCTCCAGTTGCAGAAGATAATTTTGGCTTAAATATTGAGAAAAAAACCTTGAAAGTGAAGCTAATAGTCAGGGAAAAGGCTGAATTGCAGGGGGCAAAATGGAATTGGTCTTGGTAGAGATACTCAGGGTTAGGGTTTGACACCCAATCACACACAGTGTCTTAGGGGTCCTCAAATCAAACTTGCTGGACTGCAGTACTTTTGACTAAATGAACCTTCTAGCCCAAATGATTGCTGTATGTGATTCCATGCCTTGTGAAAGGAAAACATTCTGTCATTTCCAAAAAAACCTTTTTGGTTTTGCAAAAGTGTTATGTCTGTACACTGGGTGAGAGATTTGGAAAAAGCAGGTGGTGCAATCCTGGTATGTCTTTTTACTTTCATGAAGTCTTTGCCTTGATGCACGTTCTAGGCCAGGATGTTGCTTGAATTCTTTATTTGTTATTAATTCGTGAGTATGTAGGGTTCTAGACACAAAGTGGTGAATAAAGCTTTCTATTTAACTATAGGATGGAAACAGCAAGAACTGACAACTTTCTTATATTGTCTCATCAATTTATTACTTTCCCAACTGAGAAGGTAGGAGGAAAGGTAAGTCTCCATACTCAGCCAGCTTCCTACTGGGGATACATGCAGATAACTTTTACTTGTCGTGGCATGCAGTCTACCACTTCTTCTAAAGCCATGTTATCAACCATTTTCTTATCATTATTGTCTTTTTTCCCCTAAGGATAGGAAGAATAAATGATTTTAAAATACCGTATGATTTTGCATATAAACACCTGTGTTCTGAAATGAGATCCACATATATATTTGACCAAAAAATCCCATAAGAATCATCCCGTAGTGATTAGGGATATGTGTTCACACAGAAATAAATCTAAAAAGGTATTATTAAACACAGTCTTACACACAATTTCTGGTTTTCTCTATGTGTAACTCAGTGAAACCACATTAAATAGGCTGACTAGTACATACAAGCCTCAACCGAAAGCTGGCATCAAGCCCTTGAATGTTTTTGTTCTGTGTGATTCAGAATCCAAACCCCAATATAGATGCATGGGTAGTTAAATTACACTGATGTAAATCAGTTGTTTTCAATGGAGTTACTCTTTAATTTATTGCTTATTTACATTTATTCTCACAATAAAGCCATCCTTTCTGAAGATGATACTTGTATCTGATGAGGTAAACCAGAACCCCATATCTGCACACCCCTGAATTGATTCTTGCAGCATGAAGCAGTCTCTGTTAAAATATACACCTCAGTTTTTGAGTTATATTTTGTTTCTGACATCTGGTCCACACAGTCTCACATTTATTGGATCATTTTATTTTATGTCATATGTGTTAACTTTTTCAGTTGCTACCTTTATGTTCTATTACTTTGTTTTCCTTATTTCCCCAGCTTTTTCCTTTCATACTTAGGTATTGATGCAGTTTCACCCTAGTTTGCCACTCCAGATATTGTCCATCTTGCAGGAATTCCCTCAGTGCTCCCTGAGGCACATAATTGTCTCTGTCAGCTTGCCTCACAGACCCAGAACAACTTAACATTTCAGAAGCTGGTCTCAACAAATACTTACCTCCCAACCCTTCATTTTCATGACAGACCTGGAGTATGCTGAAGTACATTCTGTTGTTTTCTACTTATTCATCATTCTCTGCATGGTCAGAGAGTAAACTGGCTTCTTAGATTATGCTTCGCATCATCAAAAGCTAGAGAAAAATATAAATTTATTTCTTTGTATGGACATCTTTGGCAAGTTACAATCATATAAATCAAGTCCAAATGAGAGCTTGAATTTCTACTGCAGTTTCCCTAGGCATGACAAATATCTTTGTTTTTCATACAAAGACCCATTTTATCTTCACATGTATTTCCAACACTACTATTTCTCTTCCATTAGTTTCTATGCCTACTCTGCTACTTGTAAGGCCATGTGATAGTAAAATTGCCAAAAATGGTGTCTTTCACTCTGTGTAGGCAATATTGGTATTTCCTACCAACGATATAATGATAGTTATATGGTTCTGTCTCTAAAGATAATCTACTGTTGCTGTATAAAATAAAAGATTACATGTAATTGGTATTACCCACCTCATATTCTGAATGTTTTCCTTGCTTCACCATTTTCCATAATAGTGGGTATATGAATTTTAATAACTAAGAAACACTACACTATTGTGTCATGTGCTTGGCATAGTAACTATCTGTTAAACAGTTTGTGGTATAATCGGTATAAACTGTCATGTTTTGTTCAGCTCTGAAACTACAATAAAAACAGTAGCCAAAGGGTTAAGCTGAAAATCAACTGTAAGGAGGAAGGAAGGGAAAGAAAGGAAAAGGAAACTTGGGAAGAATCTGGGATAAATCTGTTAGAGTTCTTCATAGACATGCTGAAATGGTGGTGGTTTTGTTGGGTTTTTTCCCCTCAGTGCAGCCTAATCTTTGCTTTTGGAACCTAAGAATTAACAAATATATTTTTTCTGGTTTTCTTCTTTTTCTTATTCTTTCAAAACCCTGTTACTAATTTTTACCCAAAGATTAATAACACTTGAATTCATATACATAACTTGTCCTGTAATCTTGTTCATTACAAGATATATCTACTCAACAGTTGTCTAACAGTCTATCAACCAGGGAAATTTAGGTTTCTTTTTTAATTGCTATTTTATATGAAGACTAGTGAAAAAGGATTCAGCTAGTCAGAAAGAGATAGTTACTATCAATTGTTTGCACTGAAAAGGCAGATTTGTTTGATGTATTTTTTGTTCCAGTCTGAAGTGAACATGTCAATTGTGACTAAACAGATAACACTGGTAGGTCCAGTAAAAAACAGAAAAGAGTTTAGATTTCTATATAAGACAAGAAGGCTAGCAAGAACAAATAAGTGAAGTTACTTGAACTAAAACAAAGTTTGGAGTTATGATGTGGGAGGAAGCTTTGTCTCTCCATTGATGGAGCTTTAGGGCCATACCTATAGTATTGGAAGAAACAATGCCTATAAACATTCCTGATACTAATGTCAACACAGGATAACCTGTGTCCTTAATATTGCATTCCTTGATCCTCCAAACATAGTGGTCACATCTAAAATACCTGTTAGAATTTATCTCTGTGCTAACACATGAAATATGTGCAGAACTTGTTTAGGAGAGTCAACATTTACTTGGCCCAAAAAGCTTATCAGAGATCATTCTATCAACTAACAGTAGAGAGACCTGAGCTTAGTACATGAGAAAGCTCCCTGGCTAATATATAGCTTATTGGTACTTAAGTTTCTTTAATGTGCTATCTGCACACGCGATTTCTTGCATTTTACCTATAAAACCTTGTATTCCTGGAATCCTGCATCTAATTTCTCTCAGAATTAAGAGAATATGATTTTTTTTTTCATAAAGACAGAAGGAGTTTCCATTGCTGCTTCATATATCTACAGTCATTCTTTATTATCTATGCTACCTACTTAGTATAAACTCCTTGTTTCTATTTGTCAAAGCACATCCAAAGTGCCATCAGCCAGCAGAAGGCCATAGTAAACAGATTATGGATCAGTTTGGACTAACTGATTAGTTACCTGGTCTGCGTCTGGCCCTTGCCCTCAGGATGATTCTGTCCAGTGTACAGGGTATCTTGGAAACAATGGGAAAAACTGATTAATATTTCTTAACATCCAAACATATCCACTTATCCTGTCTTCTACAACCCAACACAGACTCACTCTTGCTGTTTCTTTGAAAGCGCTGTTTATGGGAACAGGATGTGACACTTTGCAGAAGTTGCATTATGCCTACACCCTTATTTCTGGGGATTCACAGTGGCTGACTTCGTGTTGCCATTATGCAGTAACTCTCTTCCTTGTGTGGCCTTCATTCAGCAGTAGCCTGACTCTGGTGTCACCTTGAGACTGCACGTTTGGTTGCTATTCCTGATGCTGCTATTTCCTATGGCTCCTTGTTTGAGGTTGGGAGAAGATGAGTGTGTAAAGGAGAAGAGGTGGTAAAGAAAGGTTCATTGGGAGATTCAGTAAACATAGCCATGGAAAATAATTGGTGCTTGCAAGGTTGAAAGGAGGTTGGAAGCTGGAATTTCGATATAAAGTTTGTACTTGAAGACTGGTCCAGTACCATGTCCTAAATTCTTGTTCCAAATACTGCTGAGGTCAGTATAAAGATTACCATTGAATTCAAGTAAATTTTATTCCCGACTTTAAAAGTAGTATAGCTATTTCCTTACTTGATCAGTATTGAGTTAGTGCTTCACACGGTGAAGTGTAGTGCATCTTTCTGCAGTGTCCTAAACATAACACTAATTGCATTAGAGCAGATATAATAGATAATGCAAAAGAGGCTGAAATGCTTTCTTCCCACCCCTGCCATGGTTTTTTTTTTTTATTTGAGACTTCATGAAAAAGGTCAATTTTAACAAGAGCCAGTAAACATACCTCAACGTAACTAAAAATAACATGTAGGTATAGACATGGGCAAACATGGAGACAAATAATAGTTTAAAGACTATTTAGCTAGAGCTAGAAATATTTATAACAGCAGGGCTTGAAGAAATTTATACTAGAGCAATTGCAGGACTTCTCATCATTACCTCTCAGCTGCTACTTTGAATCTTTAAGAAGTAAGTTTAAGTGTTAGGGAACTAGTGAATGATACTCCTCAGTCAAACCAGCTTTCAATAAAAGGGAAAAAAGGGACCTGTGAAAATCTGTGCTAATGAACATAAAACCAACACATAGAAAGATGCTGCTAGCTAATAAACAGTGTGTAAGTACAAAGAATAGAATAGTGAAATAAGAATCAGAGATTACAGATTTGTCAACAGAAAACTGTGTAGAACTACTTGAATCCCATTTTTGGAGTGGTGAGAAGAATGGGGTAGAGCTGATAGAAATCCACAGGAATCTTTATTTAGTAAAAGCCGTTGACATGAACTTATACACAAAGCAGAGAAACGTGTTCTAGATGCAATGATTGTAAAGTGGATGCGGAGCCAGTTGAAAATAAATAAATACATTATTTTATTTTTTTTTAAAAGCCACTTCATGAATAGCTATCTTTTCAAACTGGAAAAAATATTTCAAGTGAGGTCTCCTAGGGCATACCTCCACTGCACAATGCCTTACTTTATATTACAGATAGCTAAGGTAATGCAACACTATTTAAAGGCATTTTCAGGAATGCAGCCTCCCCAGTGCTGGTTACTTGCTTTACAGATACACCTGTTCTGATTTTGAATATAAGTTACTCAAAGCTAATAGCAGTATGTCTGTCTAGCACTGCACTACACTGAATATACAATAAACCTGCCCTGGAAAAAAAAAATTATTTATTATTTACATTAATGTCTTGTATGGTGAAACAGAAAAAAACCCCAACACTTAAATACATGTCCTGTCACCAATGTAGACAGGATTATAAAATATATAAAGAATAAGATTAGAGCTTAGAATGATCATGATGAATTGCAAAAATGGGCTGAAACTGATGAGTCAATTCAATATAAAAGTAGAAGAAATACCACATTAAAAATAAATCAAATGTGGAAATCTAAAATTGAGATATAGATGAATTAAGATGAGCTTGAATAAATACATGAGGTTAATCAAAAAACCAAATCTTATTTTGAAGTATACTAAGAAAATGGCTGTAAACAAGGAAGCGGACTATTTCCTCACCCTTAAAAATAATAAATCCTTAAAACAATACCTGGGAATTATTTGTAATCACCATAAGGTCTCTTTCTTAAAGAGTATCCATTGGCCTCAGAAACTATTTTCTGTTCTTCTATAATAAAGAAAACATAGGTGCTCCAAATTGCATGTCTGGGGTATGTGAAAAGTAAATCTTTTAATAGTCTCATTTTGTTTTGGATCCCTTTAAAAAAAAAAAAATCACAAAACCAACTCACTTTAAATGATTGAAGAAAACACACATGGGATACTTAGATGCTGTGCTAAAAGAATACACAACTTATCAGCTTATAAAATGAGATCTATTAAAAAAAGATGAAAGAGACTGGAATTGTTTGATCTAGAGAACTGAAGGCTGGTTTAGACCATAATACCAGTTTTCAAATGCATAAAGGATAGCTACTGAAGGGACAGCAACTAGTTTTTTTTCCAGATCATTGAAGAGCAGGACAGAAAAATGACGTATTTAATTTGCACTCAAGCAGGTTTCCATGAAACACTGAATTATCTTATTCTGGAATCCAGGCATATAAAACTGACAGAGCAATTTATTATTCAGCACAGAAAGAAAAGTTTAACAAAATCTTGTCCATTCATTTCTGCTGGACTCCTTGTAAAATAAAGTGGGACTGTAAAATGAGTGTATGTATCAGTCTAGTCCCAGTTGAGCTACTGGCTTTACTGAGAAGTGTCTCTAAAATTATCCCAATTACATGGTAGAAGTGTGTATTTTTCCCTGGGTCAAATCCCCAGTAATCTTGCAGGTTTAGTAGAAATGTCAAAGAAATAAAATTCAAATTAAAATAACAATCATTTTGTGAAATCCAAATGCAATTTGAAGCAGAAGTTCAAAATACACTTCAGAAAATCAAAAGGTACTAGATAGTTTAATGCAGTCTCATACTGGGATAAAAATAAAAGGAAAATACAAAGGGATTCTCATCCCTTTGATATGAGAGAAATATAAATTTGAAAAAAAATAACATACACATTTTCATGTAACAAATATAACAGTAAATTATATACCCACCATTGTGATACCCCACACAGGCAAAATTACTTGTGCTGTTGCACAAAGAATAATATATTTCTCAGTTTTTCCTTATAAAAGAAATGGAAATATTTGTTCAAACTATCTTTTTCATCTCTTTCTCTCCTTCTGTCACCGCCTGTTTTTCTTATTCTTTTTCTCTTCAATCCCTGCCTGTCCATACTGAACTCTTCCTAGCATTAAAAAAAATATGTAAAGTGATAAATCTTTAATCCAGTTCCTAGCACACAAAGATTTTCTGATCAGGCTTATGTTTGGCACAAGGTAAGTCCAAAACAAAAGAGGAGACAAAAAGATGGCTTAGTGTCCTGAGTTCTTACTTCTGAATCCCAGATTGTTATGACTTCTTATTGTCACAACACAAAGTAGTCCTTAAGAAATCTGGCAATCTAATGAACCTTACACACCAGTATTGCAGTACACATTGATCTGATGATAAGAAGGGCCAACGTGTCATGTATGATATATAAAATGTAATGTGGTTAGTTTATTTTTTCAGTCTGCTTTTCTGAAGCAATTATATTTGCCCTCCACCAGTGTATTCTGCCCACCAGTGCAGATCATCTTGATGCTTCCCATCCAGCTTCAGCATTTACCTATGCAAGTACAACTCTTTCCTAAAAGGAGTCATTACCACAGCAGAGACATGAATGAAGTCTATATAGAAACTCATAGTAAATGGCTGTTAATTTAAGGAAGCAGAGATCAAACTATGTTCCTCTTTTTATTGATACTTTCTCAGCCAAAATCATGATAAATCATGATTGTTAATAAGTATTGCCATTTGTTTACTATTAAGTGTTCAAGTCCCATATGAGATGAAAAAATTGCTTCAATTATCAGAATATGTATGTGTTTTCTGAGATTAGCAGACAGAGCAGATTGGTGTTACCCAGTCACAGGAACTAGAAGCATTGGTCATTTCATTCCTAGTGATACATCCAGTTGTCAAGGCTATAGTTTGAAAACCTGTGCTTTCAGAAGGGGGATTATTTTATTTTTTTTAAATTGTTTGATCTGTAACCAGGGATTTTGAAAGCATTTCAAAGTAGCAGAATGCGTAGCAGAGGAGGTCATCCCCCATGCTTGTGAAACTGAAGTTATTTGTGGTGACAGCACTAAATTATCATCTCCACAGTGATGGCATGGAGTGCTTGTGGCTGAGCCAGGGGCTGAAATGCACAGGAACAAGCTTTTCCAATTCGAGGCCAAGCAGCAGTAAACTTCTCTCCTCTCTGACTTGTTCTTTTGTTTCTTTTGAAGCCTTATGCATACATAAAATGGGATTCAGGTAACATGAAAACTAACTTATAGATATCTTACCTTGCCGGAGGCTCCCTTTATACACATTGGAGAGAAAGATACCTTCAGAGAGCAATGTATTTCATGAGACAGATATCGAAGACCGGCCAGATTAAACTTTTTGGAGATGCGAACCATAGATCCTTTCTGAGAGGATACAATTTTCCCTCTAAAGGTGTATATTTATCTATATTAAATATAAAGGAACTGTATTAATATTGTTCTTATATCCTAACAAAGGTAAAATGTATAGGTAATATTTGTCACTTTAAATATATATTTCATTTAATATCCCTTTTAATTATGTAAGTAGATTTTAAGGGGTATGTGAATATATACATCTCAGCACAATCCTCTAATCTCTGTGTATTGGGTCTGGCTTGTTTGGAGTTAATGTTCTCCATAGCATCTCATGTGGTGTAGTGTTTTAGACTGGTGACCAAAACAGTGTTGATAACACACCAATGTTTTACCTGCTGCTGAACAGTGCTTGTACTGCTTCAAGGCCTTTTTTTTCTTGCTTTGCTGTCCCAGAGAGTAGGCTGAGGGTGAGCAAGGGGATGAGGGTGGACACAGCTAGGACAGCTGATCCCAATTGACCAAAGCAAACTTCCATACCATATAACAATGCTCAGCAATAAAACTGGGAGGGGAGTTCTTAGTTCTTCTAAAGCATCTGTTACTTGGAGACTGGAGTCTGCTGGTGGGAAGTGATTGCTTTTACATCACTTGTTTCTTTCTGTTTGATTTTCATGTTATCTTTATCTTGACCCACAAGTTTCCTTGCTTTTGTCCTGATTCTCCTCCCCATCCCTTTAGGAGTAAGCAAATGGCTTAGTGGAGGCTTTCCTGCCATCCATGTAATCCTACCACATTCTCAAAACGTTGACAATGTTCTGATGAAAGACTGAAATTTAGAAAATAGAAACTTGTTTAAAGTTTTTTCTTAAAAGTATAAATACATTTTTCCAGTTACATATGCCTATTTAAAAATATTAATTTACTATAATCTTAAAATAACCCAAACATTGATATGAATATATTAATTCATTAGTCTGATACCCCATTTTAGACAATGGAAGATATTCAATGCATGTAGAAAAAGCTTTTAGGAAGTACCATAACATGTACAAAGACATATCCTACTGACTCTGCATTTATATAGTGTACTTTTTTCACAGCACCATGAGCACACAATAGATCCCTTTACACAATTAAAAATGGAGTTCCAGACCAATTCCAATCTGAATGAAACTGAAGTCTCTTAAGCAAAAATTTGTTTTGTTTGCATAGTAACCTCTTAGAGTACAAGTCATAAAAATACACTACATGTCAACATGATTTTTGTAATTCCCAAAACTGAATAATTTTTGATATCACTGAATTATTTCACATCATCCATAAAGATTTAGATTTTTAGAAGCTATAGAACAGAATAAAGAAAAAAAAAATCAGGTTGATATTATACTGCCTATGTAAGAGCAGATTGAAGACACTCCTGAAAGACAGAGAAGAAAGTACAAGGTTATCTGATTGTATTCAGATAATTGATTAAGCCTTGATATTTCAAGTTACTTATTGCAGCCTGGCCACTTTGTTTATGCAAAGGAACCAGTGAATTCCACTGGGAATATTGCAGCATCAATAATACCCCCTCTAAGAAGCTTACAACTTATACCCTATTTAAGAAAATAAAACAAACAAACCCCCAAAACCAAACAAAACTCAAGCAAATCAGTCTCAGAGGATGCAGTGCTGTCAGAACTTCTGCCCATTTTAACTTAAGGACATGAATAATCCCATTTGGATCTGAAATTGCTAAAATATTAAGAACCAGACTAACATCTACAGTCTTGGATAGTGGTGCTTGAGTCACTGAATTCAATGGGAGTGGCTAAAGACTGAAATTCATCTCACCGCACTTTGCATATTTAACAGTTACTCATCTAATCTAAATAAGTTATATCGTTTCTTCTAGAGAGAGTTAGTGGAGAATCTTTTCTGGAGCATATTTCATTTGAACTCTAGCAGAGACATTTCAGGCTAACTTTCACTATCACTTGAGTTGAACCTAATAGCAAGCTGCTACTGAAAGGGCTCCTTCCATCTCTTCCCACCTTTCTCTGTGGATTCCTTGTTCTTGTGCCAACAAAAGGATTTAAGCAGCCAGTTTGACTGAGCAGCTTGAGAAGTAATCACTGTTCTGCTGGGTTAGCTTTAAGCTGAGCCTTTTCCCTGGAGCAGTGAGAATTGATTCTGGAGCCAGAGGTAAGGGTAAAACTGCCCATTTTTTTGGCAGAAAACTTCAGTCAGGCTGGCTTAAAATTGTGTGGCGTAGTTGTTTAATTAATCAATTTTGTTAATTGGGTTGGTTTAAGATCAGGCTGTTTCTGACAGTGATTTTTTTTCACTTTTCTTCTGGCCTTTGCCATGTTTTCTGCTGCTAATACTGGGCTGTAGTCTTGTGGAAGCAGGAAAGTGGTGGGGAGAAATACATGTGTGCAATCAGATCACCAAACTGTTCAATTCACCCCACAAATCAGTGTGTTTTATCCAAAAAAAAAAAAAAAAAAAAAAAAAGACTGGCCAAAGGATGGGGTGCAAAAAGTGCAAGATCATAACTTCCAGTGGAAATGTAGTTTGTTATCAGCTTCTGCTGATTAAAAAACCTTAGGGCAAAATATTTAGGAAAACTGTCCTCCTAGAGTTACCTTTCTCTTTAGTCATTATAGAGAAAGAATGGAAAACTAGTTGAGATTATTTACCTGAGCTATTTGTGATATGGATCCCCTCCTACATGACAAGAAAGATTGTCATATAGTGCTTTATCTTGCTTTTTCTATTTCTTAAAATAAATAAATAAAAAGTAACACAAGAAAAAAAAATCTCCTTTACAGGCAGAGTTTAAAAAATTCTCTCTCATCCTTATTTCTCCAACAATAGTAAAGAGGTAAAGGAGAGATTATTTCATGTTGTTTGTTTGGTTTTTTTTTTTAATGTATAAACAAATTAAATTAAGACTGCACTTATTAACAATGACTAGAGACAAATCTTATTCTTTCATTAAATAAGCAAAATTAGGAAATCACAGATCTGATGTCAGGTAGAAAATGTTTCTCAGTTCCACTTTGATTTGGTTACTTTACAGATGATTTTTGAGAGGATAACATTTTAAACATGTCCACAATTAAAGCTGCCTTAAAATTTCCACAGATGTGTCAAATGTAGAATAACAGAGCTAACACATTGAAAAGGATTTGGAGAGAAGAAGCTTATGAGCTGAAAAGTGGCTCATGGAGTTCAGTCCACAGAAATGAAATGTAGTAATGAACTCAGGACTGATAATATTCACTGGCAGAGGCTACTGTCTAGAAAGAAATGTGATGTATTACATGGGCTAAAGAAAAGGATTTTGCACTCATCTGTAAAATATCTAGATGCAAACCAGAGCGAGTAAGATCTTTCACTGGATTTTTAGAAGGATATAAAGAAGTGGTTTCTTAGCAATTGGATTTTCAGAAGATAAATCAGGATGGTTTTAAATTAGAGGAATTTTACTCAGGCTTCTCAGGAAATCTGCGTTTAGCTATGCCAGAAATGCTGTACGTGATCTAGGACAAGTCGTTCACGTTAAGATTTTCAGAAAAAAATGAGTCTCAGTTAAGAGCTCAGTTCCATTTCTGTTAGTTATAAAAAAAATAAATACTTCTTTTCTCTAACTCTTCTTGTCTATCTGAAACAGCCTTGTCCCTTGGCACTCTCTTTTAAGGGAGAGAATATTCTTTCTTATCTTTCTACAGAGCTTGTGTCTTTTGCCTCATTTGGGGTCTTGCATCAACACATAGATCCAATGCAGGAGATAAATCTCTCTTCTATTGT